>NC_051154.1:57990880-58118380 GCF_013339745.2 Dermacentor silvarum | reverse complement strand
CGCTATCGCATACGTCAATTCGAATGGACGTATGATAAAAAAATGAATCGTTGGAAAAGAACTACCACAAAATACAGTACCAGGTTTGAATGCGTTCAAGATCCTTCTCAAGATGTGCTTTGTAGCTGCGCAAACTTCACGGTAAATTGTATTACCATCTGCAAAGAAACTTATTCTTGATGAATTTCAGATGGCAAGTAGTTCGGGACAATTAAAATAATAACAAGCGTAAAACCGTCCCCTAGCTGTAGGACTTCGGAAGCCACGTGACTTAATGTAGATAAATGGTCACCCACGACAGTTATTTTCTTGTGAAATGTTAGCAAGCTTTTCAATCCACGACGTTGTTAAGAAATTTAAGTGTAGAGATTATAAGTGAGCTATTAGGGGGTAGCGGGCAACATAAACAGTCAGATGAAATTGATAATAAGCGATCAGTTGTAATGCCGCTGTCCATGCACATACTGAAGCAATTTGTGGGTGAATTGATTTATCTCTTTCGCTTAAGAACCTTTCCTAAACCCGTGCTCTTTCGCTGCTCATCCTGGCAAATGACTCTTATCGCATCTAAATGCTCATTATATTTAACCGGAAACAACCCTATTCTTTGTTTACGTATACTCTCTCAAAAATTGACCCTGTAATAGAGACATGTTTTATATAGGCATTTATTTGGCACTGGATATATTGTGGACTTATTATTTGAAAACAATATTGGCCAGAGAATCGCGCATTATTTTGGGCTGTCTGCAACGAAATCTTGATATCGACCCGCTACACGAAAGGTTGCGTGCTTAACATTTGCCTGCTTTAAACTTGAATTTGCAGCTTGTATATATGGTCCCTTTACAAGGCCAATCCAGTCCCCCGAACTTATTCAAAACCATGCGGTACGCTTCATCGTCCGTGACTACAAGCGGATCTCGTTTGATATGTACTCAGCGTTATCGATTCAATCCAGCGCAAGGGTAACGCAAGATTATTACGCCTTCTTTGCCTCGTTCACAAAATGTATTACCCGACTATCGCATTACTATTTTTTATGTATTTACAATATACTGCAGCCCTAGGATCAAGCAGTTGGGCGTACAACAAGATACAAAAGAACATAGTACGAAACAAAATTCAAGGACATGTGGTAAAAAAAGAAAAATATACACTCCCGCTTGTTCGTTCGCATAGTTCTCATCTTCTTCACAACCACTTAAGTTTTCTGCGTCTATTCGGCCAAGCATATGCGGCTCTCATGGCTCGGCATTGCCTCGAGACATTAGACATTGGAATGGTCTCCAAGAAAACGTTGTTGAGATGCGCGATCCTGATGCTTTCAAGCAGAAATTACGCCTCATTTTTATGTATTTCAATATTTATAATGCTTCGTTTACATAAAGAAATATTACTGCATTACGATTGTATAGTACCACTTAAATTT
The DNA here is from genome assembly GCF_013339745.2 of Dermacentor silvarum. Lineage (NCBI taxonomy): Eukaryota > Metazoa > Arthropoda > Arachnida > Ixodida > Ixodidae > Dermacentor > Dermacentor silvarum. The sequence goes on along the minus strand of NC_051154.1, from coordinate 58,116,948 downwards.
TTATCGAAAAAATTCATCAGCCCTTCCCCTGTCGAGAAAAGGGGGGTAAGCGAAGCTTGTCGTGTGTGTATCTGACCTTCGTCAGGGTAACGTAAAGTTCACGACGTGTCACGGTAATAAAACATAAACGTTTTTTTAAATGTATACGTCGAGGGAAGGAAACGTACAACGCAACGGAAGGAAAAGTTGCACGAAAGGAAAACAAAAGTAGAAGGAAAGGGAACGAAAAGTGGTAGGTCAAGTACACACACGACAACCTTCGCTTACCCCCATTTTCTCGACAGGGGAGGGGCTCTCTGTCTCTCTCTTTCTTTCCCTCTTTCTATCTTTCTCTCCCTTTCGCACCCATCGAAGTGCGGCCGCCGTGACCGAGATTCGATCCCGCGACCTCGTGCTTAGCAGGGCAACACCATAGCCACCAGGCAACCACGGCGGGTTGTTTTTTTGTTGACATTGTATTGCATATTGTTTCGTTAGCTTACTTTATTATTGTAAATTAGCCATTACCTGCTGCTCACCTTTCTTATTTACATCAAAAACAATTCTGAATAACTAATATATGGTGTGTTTTGTTAGTTATATTGTGGAGTGTCTTTATTCGGCATTGAAAATTCACCATTACATGCTCCGGCTTTTTCAGTTCCCCTGCACAATACCCTCGCCTAACGTTCCCATTGGAACAGCTGAGGTATGTGAATGGTCTTTAATGTTATACGCAGAGAAAGATGACCTACCAGATGCAGTGGAGGTTCCTCCTTAGGAAGATTGGTTTTCAGGGCGTTGGCGTAGCCTTGCAGCGGGAGTGCTGCCGGGATCACTGTAGGAGCCATAGACATCACTTCCAAGACGTTGACCGGTTTCATGGCGGGGGGTTTCTCCTCGTCCTTTGGCAGGCTAGGCGGAACTCTGCGTACTTTCTTGGGCACGCGAGATTCCTCGGTGAAGGTCACCTGCAGTAGAGCCTGGACGGCACGTGCTCGTGGTGCCTTCTTGTTCGCCGCCTTGTGGTTTTGCTTCCTCAAGGACGGCGGCGGACTCTTGCGCTTGACGGCGGTGCCTTGCAGCAACGCGAACGGCGCGCTCGAGTCGTTCGCTGGATCAGTCCCCACGGCGCCGCCACCGTCGCACTTCAGTGGCGTGCCGCGAACCTCCAGGTGGAGGCGACCGAACGACTCGCTGAAGCGCTCCCACATGACGTCGGTCTTGACGCGTTCGCCTTCGACCCAGTACGCCAGGACGTCCTTCTTGGCGCCGAACTCGTGGAAGGGCCTCACCAGCTCGTCCAGGTGTTCGCGCACCCAGCGGAGCCCCTCGTCGAGTTCCGCCACGGGCAGCACCGGCAGCAGCGCCGAGCAGCGGCACTGGAAGTCGCATGACTCCGTGTCGTGGCCGAGAACGTCGCGCGCGAGCTCGAGACCGCCAGAGCGCATGAAGGCCTCCACCATGTCGGCGTGCACGTACTTGCTGTAGTCGGCCTTGTCGTGCATCATACACGCGCACAGGTGGAACAGGGGTCCCAAGACGGACGGGTCGCTGCGGCTGCGCCGCCCGCACGAGACCAGGGAAGTGAACACGTCGTTGCTGAGCAGCAGCTCCGTGCCGCCTTCCAGTTGGCGCCGAACAAACAGCAGCACCTTGAACAGCGTGTCCCGATAGAAACAGCGGTGGTCGCGCGACGATGCGCTCGGGGACTGGAGCAGGGAGATCCTCCTCTGAAAGGTGTACGATTCGCCAGAGTCGACTGTATCGTGCTGCTGACGTGTATACCACCGGCAAAGGGTCTATTTGAAGCTTTAGCGTTCGCGCTACGCCTAATGTATTGACCCTTTTCGCGAAGCAGTTTGTTTGAAAGAAACAAGATGGCGCTTACGGCGGCGCGCCATACCTCTCCTCAGCGACCGCGCACGAATACGAAACCATCACCGCTTCTAAGTTGCTTCTGTGCGATCACCTGTCGGAAATGCTACTGAGTTTTCGCTAACGCACTGTGCTCTATTCACTCTGGTTTGAATCCTGTGGATTGAAGACGTATGCAGTAGTTGGCTGCAAAAATAGTGACTGGCATATTAAGGAATGTAATGAATATGTGGGGCCAAGTTCGCGGACCGCTGCTGCAATTGTCCGTACGTTTTTCCGGCACTTCAAGATGCACCACTTTCCTCGAGGATACAGAAATTTGCTCATCCGCCTGCGTTGTATTGCTAACCTTCGAAGAAAGGGTTTCAGCCCCGGTACGTCGGCAAGAGTGAGTACTGCTCTTTAAACAATGATAACGGGAGTAGCGCCGCCTCCTGTCATAGTAGGTTTCGCGCAAAGTATTTACGCACATATACCCCAGTCAGCTCGGAAACTTACATCCACTCTTTCGCCAACGTGTCAAGAATTAGTGAATGGGCGCACACTTGAATATATGCACACTATATACGCACAATAAGTGACGATACTACATCGATAGCGCACTGAATGGCCGAAGCTGAATGTTTGGTGAAGGTCCACAAGAGTAAGCGAGTAACTCGCGATAATACGCATTTGCTACAAGGTATTGCAATGTGCAGAACAGCTGCGTTTCAAGCCTTGTGCGCAGCAAGAACCAATCTAACGGAACTGAGCACACCCGCGAGCGAGTGACACTTCACTGTGTCAGACACTGACAAGCCGCTGCTTCAAAATATTTGCCAAATAAAGTACAAAGAGCAAGACACACTAATCCTGATTCAATTGATGAGCGGAATGTTTGGATAGCTTGAAATACATATTTAGCCCCGCTTTTAGAACAAGCACAATATACGCTGCTTGCGCCGTTTGAACATAGGTTAATCAGCTCCGAAAGCGTTTTTGCATATCCTCTGAAGCTGTGATCAAAGCTTCGTGTCGTTCACCCAGTCACCGTTTACGATATCTCCCAAAACAGAAGTTTTCTAAGCCGCGCCGGCGTTATACACTTCCATTGTAAACAAGGAGGCAACGGAGGCAGTTGAGGCAAGCAATGGACGCGTCACCACGTGATCAAACATGGCAGCGCCCACGGGATCGCCGCGAAAAGGGTCAATACCGAGAGGTCTGGCGCAAGGACAATGGACGAAGTAAAGAGACAGGGCGTGCCACCAGCAACTCTCTCCTAACTTTCTCCTACTATAGCCAACCAAAAGGATGCGATTCCAAGTGTGTTGCCGGTATTTTCCGCCGTTCAGACGATTAAGAATGCGATATTTTGATATTTGTAGGGTAAATTGTTGGATACGAGTCCAATTTCCAATAATAATCTGTATTTGGCATGTTCTATAGCTGTAAGGATTGCCTTTATGATGAGTATATTGAACAATTAAAGCGCTCGCTCGAGTGATAATCGTACAAATATAGACACACTTGTCTGCTGTAGCCGAGCGCCGGCTCTTGAACTGCGCCTGCGACGCCTAGCGGTAGCTCCTGGGTACGAGATCTGTCAGCCGTAGCTACACCGTGCGCATGTGTCCTTCGAGCACTTGGAGTACGTGCGTCAGGCGCGCGTGTTGCATTTCATGAGCGTCAGAGAAAATGCGCTGTGCAGATTACTAAGGAATGGGAGTGCCTGCGACAGCTTTCTAATTACGCAGATTCTTTCCAAAACTCTTATTTCTGAAAGTACTGCCGTCGTAAAGGAGCGGCGACACTGTTCGATTTGTTTACTTAGCTTTAGCATTTGTAACTGGGCACCAATGTGAATTAACATTGCCACAAGTTTACCGCCGCAAATAAAGCTTTTCGATGCATGCGACTTTCCTAGCGGTTTGCCTTGACTTTTATCCTTTCATTCATTATTTATTTCATTGTCAAAGCCGTAAAGACTCGCCATTACTCCAATATTTGCAATGAGAAACAGCTATAAATTAAATTTTTTTTTCGTTTTTCCCCCCCGAGGACCATTGAAGATTGGAACTCGCTTTTTGCCGCTGTTGTCGCATCGAGTTATTTTGATGCAGAAATTTAATATTTGTCTTCTTTTAAAAGCGTTTTGTTGCTTGAAAATTTTGCATCACTGTTTTATTTGTTGTCTTTATGTACATTTTTTCTTCTGTCATTTGCTTCATTATTTGCTGTTGTAGCCCCTCCTCTTGGGCCAAATCATTGGCTCGCAGTATTTTTAAATAATACAATAAATATTTCACGTTCAAATTTGACTATTTTCTTTACGTGGCCTCTGTCAGTCAGCAAGGAGTTCGACGATGCCTAAACACATTAATAGCAGTATCTTTTTTTTTTTTTTTTTTTTTTTTTTACAAATGTCACTTTCCACTTGGCCGAAGTATGATCTCGGTATCCCCAGTCACACTCAGCGACGCTGTTGTCAAGCGCAGCTGCCACGTTTCGTTAGACACTTAATGCCGAACGTATCTGCACAGCACATTTCATATCCCGTTCCCTGTCGCTCGCGAGTGCGCACAGCGTAGCGCGACGAATACGCTTCGTCACAATTAACACTCGACTCAAGCACATGCGGGAGTAAGCAAAGGTGCTCAGCCAGCTCAGCCACACCGGCTGCTTGCGAGCAACATAACACACAGGCCTGTGTCTCGACAAGGTCACCGACGTATCCGCATGCATGCCCTTGGCCGCGACTGGCCGACAGATCTCGAATCCAGCAGTCGTGCACTACGAGGAATCGCAGGCGCCGGGCGCAGTCTGGAGACGGTGCTCGGTGGCAAGATCTCTTCATGTATTTCAATTTCGGCAACTTGAGACTCGCTAACGAAGATTCAGACATCTAGTCGAGTTGGGAATATGTAAGAAGTCGAATGGCCCTATTTTGCAGCTGGCTAAGTCCTCGACAATTACGTTGTGATGATGTGCCACAGTTGGGCACGCAGCAGTTCACATATGATATCAATTTGGGCCTGTCAAAAATTAACGCTATTTCTTGTACAAGTAGCCTATATGACAAAGAAGAATATTAAAAAGAACTCTCCCAAATATTTAAAGTTCTTCACAGTTTCAATTACCATAATGGCCAAACAATTTTAGATTTTAGATGAAAAGATATTGCTCTTCATTTGGTTTAATTTATTACTAGCCCATTGCATGGCTTTAAAGGGACACTAAACATATATGTCAGTTGACCTGTATTAGCGAACTACCCCTTGACAAAACCAGAAAGGTCACTCTTGCCGAGAGAAGAAACGCAAAAACGAAAGGTGAGTGGCTCGCCATGACGTCATATATTTTGAGGGCGTCTTATCAGGCCTGGTTAAATTTTACATCAGCAAGGAAGGACTACATTGCATTCTAAATGAGCAAAATACTGAACTTGGTAAGTTTCGAGAAATCCTACTATGCGAAACGACTCAAATACGACAAAAAAAAATGTCTTGAAGTCCGTGACATCGCACTGACTAATGTACTATCGACCAAAAATGATTACGGATCACGGGATCTCAGAAAACGCAAAATATCCGAGCAGCCTTTAAAAGTAGCCAATAAAACCGTGCATCTCAATGTTGTTCGCATATACCAGTCGACGCTGGAAATGGGAATACCAGTCTGAGTTTTCAGGCTGCGCAGATATTCAGCTTTTTGTCAGATCCCTTGGTCCGTAAGCTTTTTTGGTTGATAGTACCTATGATTTCTTATACTGTCATGTGAGCGAAAAAAAAAAAAGAATGACAGTATTTCGCTGAACAGTGGAACCGCTTAGATGCATGTCATGTGTTGTGAAATTAGATTATTGTAAAACAAAATAATTTTTCTGATTTTTGTTATACGCAATATACTTTTTTGTTGCTTTCGTCTGATCTAAATGCACTGCTGCGAAATTCATCTGCCGTGATCTTATGTATAGACGCAACAGCAATTCAAAAATATGCAAAATTAAAAAAGAGTCTTCATTTCCTCGGGATAAAGTGCAACGTATATAACCACACGCCTGTGTCTGTTCTATATTACCTCAGAGATACAGAATCCATTCGGCTGGTTTACAAAAACAAATTATTTTTCGAATGTTTTCTGCCTGTGAATAGTGCCCCCTCATATATGCAAGGTAACGCTATCATTGCGGCATCTTTGCATGTCAACACAAAAATAACACGACACCTTCCTATTAATTTACATTGAGAGAGAGAGAGAGAGAAAGACGTTTATTAAATCATAAAGGAATAGAAAATTGTACATGTATGAAAAGGCAATCCCAGCGGTTCTTCCGGTGAGGTGCCTAGATTTACTCAACCAAACGAATGTCATCGCTTTACCGCTTTCGGCTAATTATTCCATTGTAATGCGGAAAACTGTGCTATGACGAACTGAGAGCTGCGTGCGTAACTATGTGCGCAAGAAAAGATGAGCCATCTCTGAGGGGAATTGGATCTTTTGGACACGGTATGGTTCTTGCTGGCGCCAAGGCATCTTCAGAAGCACTTACCTTGCTTTTAAGCATACATATCTGTATACATGAGATGTAAGTGAGGCGTTTAGTACTTAGACTGCAAAAGCTTGAACCTTCAGACGTGAACATTTTTTTTTTTTTTTTTTACATATTGCCACGAGACAGCGAAGGGGCTGCTACTGTCGGTCGGACGAAGACGACGGCGACGAAGTGGCCAGAGGCGCGCGGAAGCCTTACATCCGTCGCCGCTGCTTGTCCAAACCTTGTATATAGCAATACTCCCCAAATAAACGTTATCCCCGTAACATCTTTTGGTCAAAGTGCTGGGTAAACCTGTCAGCATGCCGGCTCCGTCAACCAAGCACGGAACTTCGAAGCGGTCGCCGTTTTGGTTGCTCCGCGATGACCAGTGAATTGCCGACAGTAGCAGCCCCTTCACTGTCTCGTGGCACTTTATCCCCGTAACAATATCTTTCCCGTCTTTTGTCTCCACTAAGTAGTACGGTTTGACATTTGCACGGCAAAGCACAAATATACACTAAGTATTTGAAAGCAAACAATCAAACACCGCCAAATAACCACCGATTCGCATTAGCAAAAAAAAAAAAAGATAAAAAAAGAAATAAACGATAAATTACAAGCCTAAAAAAACATAACTTTTCTGCTAGATCTTCTCCTGACTTCACTAGCTAACCTTACTAATTAGTTAGTTTAGCTAGCTAGAACAGTAGTTTCATGCAACACAAATAAAGACTATCATCATGAATACATGTTTTTGTCTTACCGATACATACTGTGCCTTTTCAGCTGCATTCATCTTGTTGAAGAGCACATTTGCGGTTGCATCATGCCGCCGGCAAATTGCTAAACATGCCGCCGTCGCACCACACTGTGAAGAGTTAACAGGAAGTGAGTGTGAAGTGATTATTTGGATACTTTCGGCGTGACCTGCGTTTATAACACGTGCCAGTATTGCAGCCCAGAAAAATATCTGACTCTACCCAGCAGTGTTCTGAGCAACATTCTCGGCTGCCATGAAGAAGTAATCAAGAAAAGATGAAACAAACCAGTATCTCTGAACTGGGAACTAACCTTTAACTCCCTATACTTATGCGCCAGTGTCGAAATCATTTAAAGACTATAAGGAACCAACCACGCATAGTTTCTTGGTGTCATTCAAGGCCGAACAACGCGAACGTAAAATAGGAAAGGGATGACTCCAAATGTTAGCAACACCAATTGTTAAGACAGTTGCCGTTTGCAAAAGGATATGCTTACTCCTTATGTGCGCGAAACGTAATGATTCGTTCTTGTTATTGAGAGTCATTCCTACTGTTTTCAAAAATTAATCGGCATTTGTCATGTGCGACACCCTTCAAAACATTGTGACGTAGTGATGACGGTGAGGAACGGGAAATTCAGCCAAAAGTATGAGTCAGGAATCTAACTCTTTATTGGACGACCTTGTGCCCAGAAAGACAAGCAGCATTCAAATCACAACGATAGCGGCGAGCATGGTTACTGGTAATCGAATCGGGTCCCATAACCATAAATTCCAGATCAATTGTTGGTGCTCGCGTATATATTCGCGGATGTAGTACAGCACTATTCACGACGCGCGCGCAGTCTGACCAGACACGCCTCGTTCGTTATAAAACTCACAACAATCAAGAATTTTGGGTGATGTAGGGCGCGTCTTGTGCGGAGCGACAACTTAATAACAGTGATATTACACTGAAAATGAACACCTGCCAGAAAATAAAAAACACCGACACCTGACAATATAGAGAAACATTCTTAGCACCAGATGGCCCATGCGTTTTAGTAATGACAGAGTAGCGGAGGCTGTCATTGAATTCTGGAGTTTTAGATGCCAAAACTACAATATGATTGTGAGGCACACCGGTCGTAGGGTACTCCGGATTAATTTTGAAGCCCTGGTGTTCTTTAACGTGCACAGAATGCACGGAACACGGGTGCATCTATTTTGAAAAAGAACTTTGGTATTCATGTGAATTTTATGTACGGTTATATCTAGTTATACGGCCTCTTATTTCTTATTCCGAAGAACTTCTTAAAAATCACCTAAGCTGATAGTGCAATTGATAGGGATGATAGTGGTGATGGTGACATCTCTTGCACAACAAATATCAACGTTCAATTCACTAAATAATAAAGTTATGCGGTTTATCCTCTTAATCAAGCATTTTAGGACACACGTTGCAACTTCGGAAGTGAAGTCGGCCGATAATGAAGTTACTAACGTTTATCCGTGATTAAGTAAAATAATTTACCTGAAAGTATATGACTCGCTGGCCTAACCCCTGTATTTTGAAACCTCGACTCGAAGCTCTTCGACTTCGTCGAATGGAGGGCAACGGCATCCCTCGATTGAAGAACTTACTGGGCTTGAAAAATGCTCCGACCGGTGCATACTACGACGAGGGGCTGCTTGTGACTAATATATTGCGAAATAACATTGCGACTGACTCTCAGTGAGCAGTTTAAAAAATGACCTAATAGCAATAAACTAGAAGAAGGGGGAACCGAGGGGCTCCATTTTTGCTAGTCACAATCAGGTAAATCTAATATACAATAAAACCAATGAAAGTATTGCGGAAATCAACTCTAGTTTTTAATGAAATGTAGTAATAAGAGGGCAAATGAAAATGAAAGTGGGCGAAAATACAACTTGCCACAGGTTGGAGCCGAAAGGATAGTAACTAAGCCTCTTAAAAAATACTTTCATACGTGCAAAATATTTGAATTTCTTTCAGATTTCTTTTTTCATTTTGCTTTTCATACACATCTGTCATATTTGAATGGTTATATTAGTTATTACCCACGGACTTGCATTTAAACTTATAAGTGGACAAAGAAAACAGCAAGTATTTCTGCAACTATTGTTTACCGGGTCCTCGGTAAAGACATGCGCCCCAGCTTGAAGCAAGCGACCGACGATGTCAGTTTGGCCTTCAGCGGCGGCGCACATCATAGGAGTCTTCCCATCCTGCATATAAACATAATCTGCAGGTGAACCAAAGACCGCGGAAATTGGGATTTAGACTTCAGAGACTTTATACATCGAGCAGCGGCGCCATCTGTCGACTCATAGTGCCTAGCATATTATTTAAACAATATTATCAGCAATATAATAGATGAACTAACACGACAGCTCAATTTTAACTCATGTAATTGCATGACTGAGTGGCCACATTAGCCTCTATTTTCATACGAATTCCAAGTCCAGGTAATAATTCATAGTACTAAAACATCCTGATGCCTTAATAAAGTGCTGATCTGCGCAAGCTCGAAGTACGAATTCATAGTACCTATCAGCACAGAAAATCACACAATATAAAAACGACTAGAATGTAGACAATGCGCTGTCTTCCAACTGTTTTTTTTTTATTTGCACACAAGCACAGATACATACTTTTTTTGATAAAACTGCTGTCTTCAACCACAGCTTTACAGCCACAATCTCATTCGTCAATTTCGGCGATGATAGCTGCTATGGGTCCTGACGCCATTAAGCGACTGTAAGCCTAGCAGTGAAGCTCTGCGGCAAGAACAACCCCCAGACCTTTAAAATTAAGTTTTTTTGAGCCACAAAAATAAATTATTTTTGTGGCTCACGGACAAGGCAACACGCGTCATATACGGCAACGCACGATAAGAGCCTCATTTCAGCGTTATTCTTTATCTACCAACTCATAGGGCCCATGATGACAGCTGATTTGAGCTTGTTGGTTAATGACCTGAGCAGAAAAACAGCCTCAAAGCCAGTATGCGAAGAAGACGCTAAATATGCGAAGAAGGCGCTTAACTTTCTTTGCGTCATTTCCCTTTGCGCTGTTTTCTTTTCTTTTTTTTTCATTCGCCTATGTTTCCCCTATGCATAATGTGGGACTGAATTTACATGTAAGCACGGAGGCCCGTTTCATGCACATACTACAACAGCGACTTATGAAATGAATTGCCCATAAGCCATTGCTCATCTTCAGGTTGTTCAATTGATAGGACCAGCCGCCATTTATTTACGTTTTCAGCGGCGGTCTACCGTTGGTCTACCGCTGACTGGCTGGCGGGCCAGATAGATAGATTACCCTTTGTGTTGGGGTCATGACACATGTCAGCTTACCGTAAAGGAAGGTACTATCAGCATAAATTGAAGCACAAACAGAAGTAAAGTGATCAAAATACAATATTTTTTTAATTATGGGGTTTTAGGTGCCAAAACCACGATCTGATTATGAGGCACGCCGTAGTGGGGGACTCCGGAAATTTGGATCAACTGGGGTTTTTTAACGTGCACCTAAATCTAAGTACACGGGTGTTTTCGTTTCGCCCCCATCTAAATGCGGCCGCCGTGGCCGGGATTCGATCCCGCGACCTCGTGCTCAGCAGCCCAACACCATAGCCACTGAGCAACCACGGCGGGTGATCAAAATACAATATAGCATGTATAATAATTACATGGAGTGCGATGTGCAGTCACTGCGTAGCCTATTCCGAAGCATGTTGCAGTCTCAAATGTACGTTTTACAACCTGAAATGAGCCAGGGCTAAAAGTGCGGGCGAAGCTAAAAACGCAACAAAACACTATTTTCTTTTTCAGTTTGTTTGAATTTATATTTATTCAGATAGTACATGTCGGCGTGCCTTCCCTTCACGTCCTGACATCTGTTCTCCCAGCTTTTTTTTTCACGAATATTTTAGCCTAACCCAATCTTACCTATTTCCATATTTTGCATATTAATCTCCCTGCGGGTTACATTAAATCCCAATGCCTCCTGGATCATTTTACCCCCGTCATCTATTTGAAGCTGAAAGGTATTACACGTGCATTAAAATACCCTCAGTGGCTTCCCTGGCTTGTATACAGCAGGGGTAAGTACCATCTTTATTTCCAAACTTTTGCCTGTATAGCATATTGTCCTCAAGCACCCGGTAGAAGCCTCAAAAAGTAAAGCGCTCCTCTTGGAGTTATCAATAAATATTTCTTTTTCAATGTCATAGTTCGCATAGTGTACAGCTCAGTATTGCAGTCTTATCACACATTCTATTTCTTCAGTAAGTCATCTTGGAATATCTTACTTTCACGGGTTTTTCGTGCTGCGCCATCACTTCGCTATTTACTTGCAAGGCACCGCTATGTTGTTCTACACCCAGTATCCACACCGCAAAGATACAGGTACTTGGAAATCTCGCCGCCCATCGCTATTTCTCCACCTGCCTAAAACTACCCTTCACACTGAAGCTTGATGACTGATACCGTTTTATGGCATAAGGGCATATAGGCCAAAGAGTGTCATGGATATTTCATGCTGAAACTTGCTTAGCACAATAAAGAGCTCACTTAAAAGTGAAAAATACCATATTTTTATAATACTGCATTTACAGCTTTTCATGCGAGGGCTGGTTGAAAATCCCTTGTTTCAGTGTGATGCACGCTTAAATGTTCAATCCAACAAGAACTGGTCCCTGAGTAGTGTCATTTTCGGCTATGTACTTGCGGGATAGTGTTATATAGTGTACGGCGCTTGTCTGTAGCGGCGATCGTGTCATGATGTATGCATCTGGAAGCACATGTTTTTCTTCCTACATGTATATTCCCATATCTGGCCAAGTACTAGCTGTCTCCTCGCAAAAGCCGTGATTCCTTCCACGGTGTCGAACCGAAGCCGAACCAAAAAAAAATGTCACAGTTTCGCCCTAAGGGCGAAGCAATGAATGCGATAGCAACACAGCAATGTCATACGAAGTAAGGTGAGCGGCTTTGGTAGCAATATGAATTGTAGTCAACATGAGCTGATTAAGTAAGCAGGTGTGCTGCGGCGTAAGTAGACCGACATGAAGAGAGACTCGATGACCACGAGAAGGCGCGTTTGAAATGGTGGTGTTGATGAGAAGCGCTTCCCGTGGGCAGCGCGTGCGAAGGGACACACCTGTAGCTCTGCACTGCCGATCCGGGCAGCATTGCATGTGTAGCGTGCGTTGGAAAATGTGGCCCGACTATTACTAACTGAATGAACAAGCGTGGTGTGAGCGCGCACAAACAAACGTGAATAGATCACACTGAATGACTGCAGACAACGACTGTCAAACCGCTGGCAGCAAGCGCATATATACGCCGCAGCGGGCGAAGGTACGTGCGGTCTATCGCTTCAACGGAAACTGAGCGGCGAATGCACGGCGCATAAAGGTCAGAGCCGTGGGGAGATAAGAGACCGTGCGGGCGAGACGAGCGCGGTTGTTGGCAGAGTAGAAGTGCGCTGGCTTCCCGCTTCCTTGCTTGCGCGTGGGAGATTGAGTGCGTTCGCTCTCCGTGATAGCGCGCGTCCCCGCACGCTTCCGCTCGGGCATACGGCGCGCGGCGAAGATTTTATCTATAGGGAACCTCACGGCGACGGCGACGCCGACGGCAGAAATCCGGTTGAAGTGTCCATATATTTGCTATCGCAATAAAACTTCATCTGAACCGGAATTTTGGCCGGAGCTGAACCAGAACGCGAACCAATATTCTTGGAACGCACCTGAACCCGAAACAAACCTGAACCGAAAAACAAAATAATAATGGTTACCAGTTCGGGCACGAAACGATCCAAGCACATAGGACGAGATGTGTGTTGAACAGATTGGCGATTGTTTGAAATAAGTACTTATTCGGTTGGCGCACCCCACTGGCAGATTATTGTTTCGACTCACGAAGTGCGCCGTATGTGAGAATGGTGCATAGACGATGTCGATGCGCCGGTAACTAATCTATACGACCGCTTCAGCAAAGACCTTTGCACTTCTGAACTCGACCATGCCAGTTCTCCGCGGCCGAAACATTTCAGGGGCTCTGCGGAATCACCGCTTCTGATGAACCTCCCAATCGATTCCGTTTCTATTAAACGTCCCAATCCGGACGTTAGATTTGTAGGAGAGTTATTTTAGCGACTCACCAGTACATACGCGTCTCCTACTCCCTATATACTGCGGACTATATAAGCCCGCTACCTTTATGTTCGTTTGTGTATTCTTTGAAAATTGACCCCGAACACGCCGAAAACCAGAATGAAGACAGAGGACGGACGCGGTAGAGCATGAATAGGCTCTAAACAGTTGATGTTTAAAAAAAAAAATGTCGGAAATCTGATCCCATGGCATTACCATGGCATTACCATGCTTTTGAACAGCTCTCTTTCTTGATCGTAGCGTTCGCGCTGAGTAAATACTATCACGAATACACGTTCTCGCCATCTCGAACTACGGCGGAGGCTTCACAAAACATTACCCTGCTTTTTTGTTCCATGTCGATCGAGGAACGGCCTAGCAGGAATGCTACACAGTAGTCCCATCCGATTTCAGCGGCGGCATGAAGTAGAGTCTTATTGTTCTGAAAAAAAAAAAACAACCAGAATTATATTTAAGCATACGATAGCTGTCGGAAGTTATTGTGATAGTTACAAGCTCACCTTGTCCATCAGTGAGTTCTCTGTGCGGCCTAGTTTTTCAAGTTTCATCCAGAGTTCGTTGAATAAGACAGAATTCATCTTCTGTATCGCTAAATGAATTGCGTTGTATCCTTCCTAGGGCAACGGAATTGCACAAATAAAAGCGAGAAACTGTTATTTATCTTGCTGCAGATAGTGTTTCAATTATCGATAAGAAAATTGTTTATAGTGAAAGCAATATACAGTCATGAACAGAAGTTTCAAGAGCAATAGTGCCACATCTTTTTTTTCCTTCATAGCCTGGACATGCAAACTGAAATCAAGTGGTGCAGTCTATACGTGCGCGTGTTCGACCAATGGAATATAGTGAAGAAATTACACGTTACAAAGCTGTGCTAGTAGAAATTTTAATTTTTGTTTATGCTGTGGCTTGCAAACTTTTGCTCGCGGCTGTATACCATCTGTCACTGCTGTGTCTAGCACGTGAGAGGTGCGCTGCTGCAGCCTGTGCGTGGCATTCTTTTTATTTATTTATTTATTTATTTATTTATTTATTTATTTATTTATTTATTTATTTATTTATTTATTTATTTATTTATTTATTTATTTATTCATTTATTTATTTATTCGTGGTATTCTACTGGAAGCACGGTAGGTTCGAGAGTGGCTTTTCTTCAATGGTGAAGTCACCTGTGCTTGCGCAGGCTCGATCTTCTGGTCACGCAGCGATAACGATCGGAGCTGTTAGGGATTGACCACCTGCGATATCGCCTCGATTTGAATGCCGCGTGATAGTGAGGGCTCCCTTGTAAAGCGTGCGGCACGGATGTGGTAATGTTAACCAAAACAATCAAAAGCGATGTAAATGAGCGATGCCAATCTGCCCGCTTGGTAGCAGATGTAAGAAACAAGCGCACTCTGTCGGTAACCAATGCCTTCGTTGACAGCGCACAGACGCCCCTCAGCGCAGTGCTCCAGCGCTCTAGACAGTCTTTATGGCCGCTTAGCTGGTCTACAAAACCTTCCGTCCAGCGAGAACACGCCGCAATGACAAAGCGCAATCAGAAATGCGGCGTAGTGATCACTAGCGCACGTGAAGAATCAAAAACACGCACTGGAAGAAGAAAGGCGGTGAAAGAGGAAACACTTTTGCGTCTTCTTAAATATCAGGGACTTCTTTATATCAGCAAACAAAGTAACATTTGAAGGAAGATTTTCTGACGTACTCTTGTAGAGGGATAATCACTAGGAAGTATAACCGTCTTAAGACAAGAAAGTCACCGACGCAATGGTGCGCCTTTCCAATATATATCTGAATCGACTAGTGTGCCAAGTTTGCTCCACGTAATGCAAATGTACATAAATAGTCCTGTTCTGCGCCTGTATTTTTTTTTCTTGCCTCTGTTAATCAATGCAGTAGGTCAAATGCTCGACATGTGTACGCAGGACTAAAGAAGAAATAATAAAGTTGGCATCAGCATTTCTTTGAGATCAACGACTGTGAACTGATGCGTTATTTATTTGCCGACAACATTTTATTTTCTGTCTGCTCAGTTCTCTTGAATTTCCAGAAACGCAGGCGCTATCCCCCCCCCCCCTTTTTTTTTTTTTTTTTTGCCATGAGCCTTCAAAAATCGAAGAGGTCGCATGACAGTTTATTGCTCATTCGAATAAAAGATTGAAAAAAACAGTATTGTAGTCATCCATCAACCCTGCATGGCATTGCGATTTTCGAAACAGCAGACTTTCAAGGACAGAAGGGCGGTAAATGTTCGATAAATTGTGAATGTCTATCATTTTCAATAGATTGTTTTATGCACAACACCACGTGCACGTGAGCTCGATATTCGTGCATCGATGGGGCCGTTACAGTACCATGATAGAGCACTACGTCACGACGTTCTAATACTGGCGATTTTTTTTTTCGTTCTCGTGTGTTTTAATCTGAGTTACATATGTTCAAGTTTCGGCAAAATTTGATCAAACTTAGCTTTGCGTCATCGTAGCCCAACTGACTAGAGCATCTCAGAACGTGCCGGCAGACGATGCTTTTACCACAAAACTTAGCTTCCCTGACCATTAGTGCAGGTGCCAACATTTGGTGAAAATATACGCGCTGAACTTTGTTTATGCAGGCGATCAGCCTAAATGCCTGGTTGGCGATGCTTGCCTGGTTGACGATGGTTGCGTCAGCGTTTCCCTGCAGCAGCTTCAGCGCAATATCCGTGTGGCCTTGACTTATGGCTAGAATTACAGGCGTGCTTCCGTCCTTTAATTAAACAAGAAAGAGAACGCCGTTACGTCATGATACAAGCTGAGATGTCGCGCTAAATCTAATGAACATACTGTGAGCCACATACAGTACTTGAAGAAATTGTTATGCGAAGAGGCATGACAGATCATTAATTTGGACGGCGTAACTCAATTACAGACGTTGATTAAGGCAAAGGAAAACAGGTCATGGTGGCGCGAGATTACATATGATTTTTTAATAAACGGAGTCACACCCGTCTCATGAAACTAAACTATTAGTCACCGAATAGATTTCCAAAGCAGAAAATGAATAAAAAGGGATAATCTGAGCATACATGGCGGCCTCCAGCACATTGTGCGCTATGTCATGGCAGGCTTAGAAATTTTGGACATCAGTATAACGGAGGTTGAAATGCGTTAGCATGCCTGTGTTCTTTTTTGGCATTGCCCATAAGATGGGTACCCTTCGCAGTGGTACACAGTGAACGGAATGTTCAGCGTTTCATTATTTTCCGTTAGTATGCATAAAAATGAATGATTCCAATGCCTACCGCTCATCGTTTTGACCCGTAAATTAAAGAAAAAAAAAACATTTCGTAATTGCACGAATTTTGCGTTTAATGTTCCACCAGCGAGTAGGCACGATTGTCTGCGCCGGTGACGTATATATCAAGCAACCGGTCAAGAGAAGAGCATAAAGGCAACGTCGATAAGCACTTGAGAAAACAGCCAATCAGTAGCCTCTTGCGCTGACAGCACTTTCGCATTTCGCTGTTGTGCGAAGCAGGTGTGACACCTGAAAAGAGGTTACCCCTCCGCTTGACCTGGCACAAAGCGCGTCTCTCCATGTAACATCGCCTTTCATTGGCGGCTGTACTTTGGTCTGAGAAAAATGAGACTCACCCTGGCAGTGACGTTTACGTCGTTTCCAGCATTGAGCAGCGCTTCTACTGATGGATTGTGCCCACAGTAGGCTGCCGCAAGTAACGGCGATCTCTTGTACTGAAAAGTAGAAACATCGTATTTGGCCCAAAATAAAAAAAAAAGAGGACGATTCAAACAAATGCCTTGTTGCACACAAAAGGCTTCAAGAATTGCTTATTAATGAGGCTACGCCGGTAATGTGCAAAAGCATGACACTTACTAAAGAGACCATTATGGGCGAGACCTATGCGTTGCATTCAAGAAGTGAAAGTTTTTCGCAAATGTAGGCGTGTGCCAGGTTAGCTTTCCTAGGTCGCTGGGAGGGAGCTTATGGATACAGTTCCAATTTCGATTGAGCTGTTTTAACTGGTCTGTACTCGGACTAGCATATGCAAGGCGGCGGCCCGCATCCCGCTCCCTTCATCCCAAATTTGCCGCCGTTACTGCGCGTGCCTTACGCCCACAATAAACGAGTCGCAGAGCATGGCTTTCAATTTCTTTCAAATCAACCTCAATAACGAAGTTGGAGCAATAATAAGTGGGTACGCTTTTAGAACTGAATCGTAATTTTCAGCACCATTGAACTAAGTGAGATGTCCGCTCAGAGGTTCAAGTTTATTGAGAAAAAAGTGGCCATCACTAGAATCATATATAACAAGTTATTATTATAATCCTGTAGTTTGTTACAATACACACACTCCCGAAAAAAGGGGGAGGGGACGGGGTCCACATTCACAAAACTTCCATTTTCTCATTATTTATGCTTATTATTTCATTGTTTTTGTCTTTTTTTCTGAGCCTGCGTTCGCGCACCCGCCACTCATGATAACAATCGGCGTGATCAGTACGCAAAGTGAGCACTAAAGACGATGTGAACAATTAAAGACCGTTATCCTTGATGAGCACGCGTTGAAAAACGTGCAGCATGTATTGACTAAACTTTTAATATAATTTGTTGAAAATAATCAAAAACTGGCCACTCAGATCAATATGGTTTTGACGAATATTCTGGGCTTGTAGCCATAGCCGCTACGGCCCGCCGCGGTGGCTGCTAAGCCCGAGGTCGCGGGATCAAATCCCGGCCGCGGCGGCCGCATTTCGATGGAGCGAAATGCAAAAACGCCCATGTCCCGTACATTGGGGGCACGTTAAAGATCCCCTTGGTGGTCGAAATTAATCCGGAGTTTCCCCACTACAGCGTGCCTCATATTCAAATCGGGGTTTTGGCACGTAAAATCCCAGAATTCATTCGTGAATTCGACCCCTGAAGTGCAGCAATTCATGCTGAATTAATAAATTACATTAGCGTATGTGTACACGCAATGAGACAGGCTGATATTATTTTTTTCGATTTTAGAAAAGTTTCAAACAAAATTTTCCACCCGAAATTATTAAACAGCCTTACATTGCAGAGAGATCTGCTCGTAAGCTGTGGATTAAAACTTATTTGTCGCAAAAAAAGCATTCTCTATTTTTTTTTTACTTTTTACTTTTTTTTACTTTTTTATTCAAATGACGCGACAAGCTGAAGAAGGGCGTAGGTCCAGGTGTTCCCCAAGAGTCTGTATTTGGACCCCTACTGTTCTGTGTTTATATTAGCGACATGAATGATGATTTTTCGTCGCAAGTTGTGATGTGATTGAGCAATATGCTGATGACACTGTTGTATACTCAAAATACGAGTCCCTTGATGACCAGAAGGATACTAAACGCACACTGAACAGCAGAAAACGAATTTGAACACTAGCAAAAAAAAAAAAAAAAAAGGTTTTAGGCAAACGATGGGAAAAAGGCACCGCTTACATTTGATTACGACATTGTACCACTTATGTACGTACACATATGTACTTTTGTAGTGAAATAAGATACTCGACTGTAATCTAGTCTACATTTGTCATACGCCACTCATTGAGCATTGAAATATAGATATAAGCTATATGTATACAGGGTGTCCCAGCTATCACGCAGCACGATTTAAAAAACGAGGAACGGCGTTACGCGAAGCAAACCTAATGCGTATTGTTTCCAGTACAGTGGAGTAGTCGCCAGTAACGTTTTCGTTACTGAGATTTAATTAGGTAATAATAATTAATTATCTAAATCGAAAAGTAATGTTCTAATTATCAAAGTGTCAATGAGAAAATTGTAGAGCAACATGAAAAACTACTGATACAGCTTTCTGTTGCTCAATACGTGCTACATAAAAGTGGTTTTCCGAGCGTGAAAGAAGCCCGCGAACACACGCAAAGTGCCTCGAGCGGCCAGTCGCGCGGCAATTCTGCGTGTATTCGCGGGCTCTTTTCACTGTCAGAAAAACACATTTATGTGACACGTATTGAGAACAGAAAGCTGTATCGGGAGTTTTTCATGTTGCTCTACAACTTTCTCATTGAGACTTTGATAATTAGGACAGTACTTCTCGAGTTAGATAATTAATTATAATTACCTAATTAAATCTCAGTAACGAAAAAATTACTGACGGCTACTCCACTGCACTGGAAACAATACGCACTAGGTTTGCTTCGCGTAACGCCGTTACTCTTTTTTTTTTAAATCGTGCTGCGTGATAGCTGGGACACCCTGTATATATATATATATATATATATATATATATATATATATATATATATATATATATATATATACGTCACAAATAGTACAAACAGGATGCGTTATGTTGATAACATCTGCGATAAGTGAAAAAAGAAACTTCATTCAAACGGCTTTAGAGCTGAAGCTCTAAAGTAGTAATAAAATTAAGTAATAAAAGTAATTAAGTTTTAAGTTTCTCTGTTAAATATGATATTGTAACTGGGTGAACTGAATCAAGGCACGTAATAATTCGGAAGATTTTCCGCACTATAGTCCGCGGACTATACAAGTTTAAGAGCTCAAGTTTTGCGGGATGCGGACTATAAATGATATTTTTTAAGGTGGGAAGCACGCTTGAGGAAAACAAATTCACACTGCGCTTACAAATTTGTCCCGCGTTAAAACACGGCAAAATCATAATTATCGCCGATGCGCACGGGCAATATTTTCCGGCCTATATTGGCAGCTCATGATATGCAAGATAATGCGGCTCGCGATACGTCAAGTGTCCGCTTTTTAGTGTTTCGACTTGTGAGCAGATGCGCGAAACCTCTTTGCAAAATGTGCCACGCACGTTTGCAATACGCAACTTCATAGAGGCGCAAAACACACGAACAGTTCCCATGGTACCGAAAAGACGTAGAGCAATTCACAGCATCGTTCTGAATACATTGACGATGCGTTCGTCGAATCCGACATGCTTGACTTGACTTGCCCGGAGAATATGGTATATCGGCACTGCCAATTCCTTCTGACGACTATGCATGTTAGTTTTTGAACAACCCAAGATGCACAGGTCTTTAGCGAACATGCCAAAATGACCCTACATAATGCGTTCGAGCCGTTGGCATGAGCTCCAAGAAGATGCCAAGCCAGCGTCTCCTTTCCGACAATCGCGCCGACGAGGTAAACCAAAAACCAAAACAAAAGAAAAAAAAACGACCGAGAACAACAACCCAGTAGGGAAAACCACGCACCAGTTCTTTGAGCAGAGCCGACTTGCAACGATCATTGACGCCCTGAAACACGAGACCTTGCAGGGCCTCCAAGGCGTGACAGACGGTCGAGTCCCACTTGGGTTCCTCCTCGTCGGCCTTCCAGCGCGATCGCTTCTTGGCGCGGTCGAGCTGCTTCTTGCGGACCATGGTCGTGGAAACAAGTCGCTTCCGGAGGACACGTTTCTGCTATGTGGCTCACGTGCTCCTCCGCGAGGCGCGCGGCCGCTGTTCTCGGCGCCATAGCATTGCGCGTGACATCTTTTAAGCTTCGTCTTCTTTTCGACGACAGCGCCGAAGGGCGCCGTCGATAGTGACAGAATAGCTTGTGAATCGCTACGGGCCCGTACATCATGGTCCTTTGCGCGAACAGAATGGGCAAAACAAGGAAGAAATATCAAGCAATGAAATTGAAGCACGCGCAACGATTGAAGTTAATTGAAGCGGGTCACGTCGCTTGATGCGATTTTGATGACGATTAATAGGGATTTTATTTTCAGAAAAGACAGACAGGTGGACTTGAGCTGGTGCGTTCTAGCCTGCTACGCTGCTCTCGGAAATACAGAAAGGAGCAAAAGTATGGATATGAATGATGATGAGGAGAATGGAAGGAGTGAATGCGTATGTACATTACACTACGGCCCTACTAACAAGTAAGTCCAACAACACTTGCGTTGCCTACAATCGCAGTTTTAGTTTTAGGCCACGGGCCGAGACCAAATCCCTCCGACAATGACTACCCTCCCAACGCTGCCTACACTGTAAAATAATTTACGCCCTTAAAAGTGAAAAAGGGTGTAAATGTGTTTATAACTCACACCCTTAGGGTGTTGCTTATATAAATCACACCCTAAGGGTGGGAGTTATAGACACATTTACACCCTTTTTTTACTTTTAGGGGTGTAAATTATTTTACAGTGTAGGAAACCATCCAGAGCGTCCGTCGCTCCGGCACGTAAGCTGGCCAATCACACAAAGAAATCCGAGGACACCTAAGCACTTATGAGTTGTGAATGCGAAAGCATTGATGTCCAATTTAACGCCGCTGAGCGGTCCTTCGAGTTTTGCGCTGTCTCGCCCCGCGGCGTCGCGTCGCCGTATCTGCTCCGTCGAGACGCGCTGGTGACGTGGCGTCGCGGCGATGCCCCTCCCTTCACGCAACACCACCTCACCCGCTCTGCTCCGTCGAGGCGTGCTCGTGACGTGACGTCGCAGCCAATGGGAATTGTAGTGCCGTTTCGCTGCTACAGGACGCCACCGACTTTCCCGCTCAATGGGCCATTTGATGCTTTCGCATCATTAAGTGTTTCAGGCGTCAGGCAGCGTTCGTATTCAACTGGCCTAAGATACGTGCGCAGCGGCTGGCGAAAGCAACGCCTACTCAAATCCCGCGTAGATAAGATGCTAGGGTTCGCGTAAACTTGAGGTCTGTACAGAATTTCTCATCTGGGTCAAATACACGCATACGTCTGTCTGAATGTTAGCGTGAGCCCTGTACATTATCGTAACGTCATGCGTGAGTAAACAACTAAACCTGACTTGCGAGTTGGCACCTGATCGCGAGAAGGCAATCCGATCTGCACGAAGACATGGAAGGCCGATCTTGCCTCGCTGTCAGCGAGTTCATTGCAGGCATTGCCACAGTGGCCAGACAATCATCGAAACGTGAAGATATGGCCACTTCGCTTGGCACCATCATGAACGTCTGCGATCTCTGACTTCACGATGGAATAGGGCTCTTTCTTCCGAGTGCATTCTACCGCCTATAAAGCTGGCTTGGCATCACAGAAGAATACCGTACATTTATGAGGTGCTTGAGCAGTGATAAAAAGGCCAGCCTCCCGTATAGGCGCCATTTCTGCAGCCGTAGATGTCGATTTGTTGTCCTGTCTAAATCACCGGGAAATGCCTAGGTGTGCAACAACAGATGGAGCCGTTGTGGTATACAGGTACATACTTGAAGAGACCCGCTATAGGTATAGTGCTATTGGTATAGGTATCTAGGACAGGCTGAGCTGTTTCAGGGCAATGGAAGAAACGTCGCACTTATTCGTAATTCCCGGTATTCGAAGCTTCGCTAGTAGTCTCGGTGTACTTCAGGGATGTCAGTAGCCTGGAATTTTGCGGGAATAACACTCACATGGCATGCAACGGCTTTTGATGCCTGTTTTTGAGGCACAGCATAGCCAGGGGCTCCGGAACCGGGGATGTGGGTGGAAACAAGTCCCTTCCCGAGGACACGTTTTTGCTATGTTTCACACGTGCTCCTTCACGAGGCGCGCGGCCGCTGTTCTCGGCTCTATAGCATTGGTGCACGCGTCCCCACAGGTATCGTAATGTGGGTTCTAGACTCCCTCCTCTTCCCCCGGTCCATCTCCCCCAGTCTTTTTAATAATGTCAACCAAGCCCGGGTGCCGAAAAAAAAAAGTCACAGGCCTGCGCGGCACACGCAGCACAGTCACAGCGTAAGCTGGTGGAGCGGCTCAAGAGTAGCTCCAATTTGGGCACCACGCACAACAGGGTCTTCGCGGCAGTCTGTTCTCCTCGTTTTGACGAGAACGATCTGAACTGTCCGCCCGGCGTCGACGGCGAGCTGCGGCTTGTAATGCTGTCTCCACAGCAGTCTGTTGAGCCTGATCAATCCTTACAACCACAACTTACATGTCGGGCGCGCCGCATTTGCAGGTACCTTAACTAGATGGCGGCACCATACTGGCGGAGGCTCGGCAGCTCGGGAGCGCGATGATTGCGCGCCTCGTCTGAATCGCATATCGTCCGTCGTCTGCGCCTGTGAACGCTGCGTTTGCAGGCATCTTACCTAGACGGCGCCACCATACTGGCGGAGGCTCGAGTCGTCTCACCCTGCCTTAGGGTCTTTTCCGCGGCCCGATAGCAAGCGCTTGCGTGGCTCAGGGGTAGAGTATCCGGCTCCCACGCAGCAGGGCGCGGATTCGATCCCGGCGAGAATCTGGTGCCTTTTTCACGTTTCCGGCGATAGCGGTTACGCGGCCGCCGGCGGCAGCATCATCGCGACCCAAAACGGATATTGGAATGAGCCCATAACAGCTTACGCTGTAAAAAAATGCGAGGGTAAAGTGAGCCCCGCCCCTGTATCCGATGTCCACTGCATTACTTAAGGTGCTTGTGTTTGGTTTTCAAAAGCTATCGCCATATTGTCTCACTGAAGAGCCGCCAAGAGTGGCTCTAACGCATCTAGAGGTTGGTCAGGGGTGACTGTTTGCCGGGCGTTCCGGGCCGCCGTCGAAATCTAGAGCATATAGCGCGATCTTAGCAACGTTCAATGCCGTCATAAAGTATGCTTATGTCGCGAAACGCTTCATGGCAGTTGAGAAATAGCCCCTTGAGCGGTACACCGAGTGCTCACTGCTGTTTACGAGCTCACTTGTGATAGGATTGCACTTATAAAGGCATTGTTTGACGAAGAGGAAGTCAGCCACTTTCTCACGTTATGTGCTTGCTCTCCGCTGCAGCTGTCTGCTCAATGTATAACTGCTATTGGGGTTGGCCAGCTAAGGCCTCATTATGGTATTTTTACAGTGAAGCTGTATATGGCAAGGCGAAACTAAAATCCGTCCGTCCAACGTGCGCAGAAACTACCATCATCAGCAATGGCTCGAGCGTCGTTGTCTTCTGGCTCGCTGGCGCCCCTCGGCGCAACCACGCGAATGCGCTCGTGCCTCTACTCCCGCGTTCGTCGTCGTCTTCCACAGATAGCTCCGTTGCCACTCATCATTCCAGCGTAGGCTTTCACTTCTCTTTTGTCGTCGTAATGGGGAGGCCGCGTTTACGGGGGTATGAGCCATTGCTTAAGGGGGTATGACCCATTCATTATCTTACGTGACGGACAGATTTAATTTTGAAGTAATTTAATTCTTAAGAATCGCAAGCGGCAATGCGACAACGGCGGACTGCGGGCATACCATCAGTGACGTTGTCCTCTCCATCGCAGCCGAACGTGTATGTAACCGCATTAAGGAACACAAAGACGTAACCAATAATTGAGAAAGACGTTATTGAACGGTCGGGATTAACCCAGTGATAAACAATGGAGCCACTCGTTTCAGCTTCGCTGGTTAACCATCTGTACGGAGTAATTGGGTGCTGCTTTTTTTCTTTCCTTTCTTTTTTACTATTTCGAACAGAACCTTATGTTATAGTTCTCTGGTCCTTTCAGAGGACTCCGGGAGAGCTGCTAAGGTCGCGAAGGATAGCTTTACCGCCTCACAAGTACTCAGCCTTTATTATCATCGATAGAGCGCCCACTTATGGTAGGCTTAACGCTTAGTTGCGCTGTCGGAGCACTATGAAACGATCAGTCGAGTATGTTATTATAAAACACAAGTTTGCGGCAGATGGCGCAAGTCTTGTCTTTGTACCCGAGTTTTATATACTATGTGAAGAGACGCATATACATAACTTTTGAACAATGGATCATATCAATTCATCAAATTAGATATATTTAATTATCATTTTTCGTTGCAATTCTAGCACATGCATGGGTTGAAGTTTGCAGCTTAATATTTTCGAAAGCTATTCTACTTTCTCATATATCTTGTAGTACGGTCGTGAATCAAGATATCAGCGGTTAAAACTGCGATTCAAATTTCCTATTGGCGCGTTCTGAAAGAGCGAAGCTCGTGCCGAGGCTCGTTTCAGTTTGACTGACGGGAAGGATACCTACTCGTATACCCACAGACTGCCGGCGGATAGACTCCTGTCAGCACTGATGATGAGTGAACTCGCATTGGCCTTATCCCTAGACTTTATTTGCTGCATGTCGATACTTGCGCACCACTGCTTGCGTAAGCCGTTCCTGCCGCGGGCAGCTTTATATAGTATACATCTCTGCTGGACACAAAGGTCATATATCTGCTGAAAGCCGAGTGGTTGGCCACAGCCAGTGTGCTCTTGCCCGCGGCAGTATACTGAAAAGGAGAGAAAGGGCAAGGTCAAAATATACATACTCGAACTTTGAAGACGTGCTGTTTGAAAGAGATGAACGCCAAGTCCTGAGATTCCACACAACCAGTTAGAAATTTCATTCCGTGTAGAAGCTTCTTCAAAGATACCTCTGGAGAAAAACTCAACTCGTCTTGCGCAATCCGCCGTACATCCGCAGTGACTCCTCTGCCATGGCCTGAGCGTTTATCCTATTTCATTGAATTTGGTACCGTATATTTTGCTTTTATATGGGTATTGTTTAAACCAAGACTGATTGTTGAGCTAGCTTTCTCATACTGTGCTGATGAAGACCAATGAGAGTGATTTCAAAGAAAAACATGTAAACAAGATGAGGACTCGTTTTCGGTGGCCGGTTGAGCAACATGCAGCATACAGGCGTGACAGGTGCGTTCGTCGGCGGCATGAAGTGCAATGTGATGAGCAACTCCGATTTTTGTAGTTTAACCTGTGTCCCAGTTCCCACCCAAACACACGGAGCGCCTGGAGTATTTCGAAGCGGTCGCATTAAAAGACTGTATAACAAAGGGTTTGTTGCGCTGTGGAGGAATAGCTGTGCGAATACTGGCCTAAAGCGGTCGTTTACAAATACTTTGTAAACGTGGGCCCTGATCTAGGAAAGAACGTTAATGTTATAAAGAATTTATACGGTTTGAGACGAACTTCGCCTGTATATACGACTCAGCAGACTAGAGGAAGATCAAATGATGTCACTAAAACTACGAAAGATAAGATCAAAGCTATACAAAAGACAATGGCGCTCTTTGGTCTTCAGTGCCTTTGCGTCATAAGACCTCGTCAATCACCAAATGTATAGATGGCCAACCATGTTAAACAAATTTGAACACAGCAATAAACAATAGTATATACCGGTATACGAGCGCAAGTTTCAATATTACGGTTGCGTTATCCATATTGTACCTGCTCTTATAGTTTTTGCCTACTATTGTCTTTTCTGATAGAGTGTGTTGCATATTAGTTGACTTATATCCGGTTTCCTGCATGTCGAAGTTTTTTTTATTATTATTTTGCGTGTGTCACTTAATCGTGCGCGATAATACGTTGTAAACATTTTATATAGCTTTGCTGTTTCCCGTTTTAGTCACTTCATTCTCGGTGTTATCGCTGCTTACGTTCTTTATGCTATTTATAGCTATTACACATTTGCGTGATTAATGCCTTTTGTTTCTGCAGTACGTCTTTCGTGCATGTATTCTCAGCAGGACCTCCTGACGGATTTTTTCATGGGTCCTTTTTCTGTAAAACTTCTGTAGTGTATTGTTTGTGAAACAAATGTGCAAGAAATCTTAATCTTAATCAATCTCAATTATATCTAACTTTTCTCTCTTTTTTCTTCTCTGTCTACTTCTGGGCACCATTGATTTCTAAATTTCTAGTACATAGAGGTCCTTGCAGAAATTAGTTGGCTTGCCTTTGTTGTGTGTGCTCTTAAGTTCATTCGTGTTTCCGTTCTTCTGTCTATATATATACAACTCCCCTACATTATTTGCAGTGTAAAAGCATGTCTGCAGCTTTGATACGTAGTATGGTGTGATTGCGTGCGATATTTATTTATCCTGTTCAGCCTTTTCTCCAGTGTTGCTGGTCGCCAAGTCTAACATTATCCGAAACGGACGCCCGTGAAGCAACTTCCAGCATTTCTTTTTCCTATACTATATATCAACCATTGCGTAAAATGAATTAATTATATTGTTATAAATGTGGACGGTTTCTTATGAGAATCTGATCAGTCTATCGACCAATAACAATACAAACTGCATATCTGATCAGTCTATCGACAAATAACAAGACAAACTGCATTGCTCATTTGTAAAGTCATGTGTCCGAGGCGAAATGCCGTCCACAACACTATTCTTGGTGCCCCGGGCGATTTAGATGTTAGCCACCGTTTCATTGCGATAGCAGTTATATGGACACTTCAGGTGCATTTCTGCCGTCGTCGTCGCCGTGATGTTCCGTATAAAGTCCAAGGGCGATAACGTCGTCGCCACACGGTATGTTGTATGTGCGAGTCAAAGCGTGCGAGGGTGAGCCGACGATGTTGGCTCAATCTCGCACGTGAATGAAGGGAAAGGGGGGAGGAAGCGCGCCGTCTTCCGTCGCGCGCAAGCCACTGGAGGGATGGGAGAGGGGGAGAAGGACGGCGTTCTATTCCGGTGGCGGCTGCGCATGGGGAGGCTGCATTGACTCTATCTTGAAAGCGATCTGCGATGGGGAGAGAGTGCGCCGAGCGCTGATAGCTTCGTGTGCGCTGTGTTCTCCGCGCTTAGTTCGCGTTGAAGCGAGAGCTAGCACGAAGGTCAATTTGCTCACTGCTGCTGCCGCGCTTTCTCACTCCCATGTTTCGACAGCGAGTGTAAGCGGTCATCAAGTGAGATGTGTTCATGTTTGCTTGTGCGCGCGTGGCACCATGCTTGTTAATTTAGTTACTAAACGAATGTTTACGAGTTTATACGGCCGATAATACCACTATCCTTACATCGTACAGCTGTCTTCTAATTTGCTATCGCAATCGATGCTTCACTTTCGGACGAAACTGCGACTTTTTTGAAACATCACAAATTGTGATCCACTATGCTATTGACCTATGCGTATGGCAGTAGTGCGAAAGAGGGTGTAGCGTCCTCTCCCGCATTTATGTGACTGTTAAAATATCGACAGATGGTATAGCATGATATGTACTCCAGACAGCGGCGCACAGGAGGAGCTGTTGCCGGAACTAACCCTGTAGCAACACCCCCACGAACATAGTTGGAAGGCTGCGACTCATTTCGCTTTGGTCTTGGTAATCTGAAAGGATTTCTCCTCGACGCAGCCCTCTTTGACCATATACTGGGAGCTCCAGAGCACAGTGCCCATGAATGGATATGGGCAAGACAAATCTTACTTGTGTGTAAATAATCACGCGCAAACGAATGCTCGCATGAGTACTGCGAGCTTCACGTATCGTGTCCCCGCGCTGACGTGGGCTGTAAATTTTAGCTACACAGTGTGCTACAATTGTACTCACGCGAAGAGCAATGTTTCACGATCACACATGACGGAGATGTTATTCTCCACGTGGCCCGTACTGGGCAAGCTAGGTCACTAAATACGTCTCTCACGGCGTCAGCACTATGCACTCTTTAAATCAAGACTGGTTCGCCTGTACAGCTCTGTCATAACCAACGTGAAACGGGGGTCAAACAGAGCACACCCTAACGTCGACTTACCGCACGTTTACGTATTGAGCACATCCAGACAGCCCTATCAAAATTGAACGGTTCATTCCAGTACACGTTGGACGCATGAAAATTGAGCTGCACACATGAAGATGTCGTGGGTTGCTACACAAACCATGCCACAGTCTAAGAAATCCATGCTAGTTTGCTGCTTGCGTTGATATGCCATAAACGCTTATGAAATTTCTTGCATTATGCGACATCAGAGCCATACCCCTTCATTGATTTCTAATGTAAAGCGTTTATCCAAATTTTCCAAGTCCTTGCGTGCGTACGTTACCGGTGCTGACGTCGGGTGTTGGACTGATGACCCTGTAGAACTGTCGCTGATACTATGTTCCATAGGTAGGGTGGGACGATACTTCGTTATCTACGTTAAATTTCGAAGTGTCTGGAAGGCCATAGAAGCACCGCCACACGGCCCGGCGGCAGTGCTCGTAACTCGCGCAGTGGCTTCAAAACGTTTGACGAAGACTGTACGTCCAGGCTGCACTTCGTTTAAAGCCATTAGAAAGTTTTGCTTGCCTGCTGTTTTGAAGTTGCCCGTTGAAAGCTTGAATTTTGAAATTGACTCTTGAGCACACCTACAAGAAAGTGCACTGAAACTTGGTTGACGTTGTGTAGTCCATGGCGCTCACTCCCAAATCCTGTACATGCCATTTTACGCATGCAGATTCAAACACGTGGATATGATGTCACTATAAAAGATTTTATTTCAGAATGTGTTCACGTCACATCGCTGTGTCTTGAAGGCAAAGAACGGGTGGTCACGAACGGCAACAAAGAATAACTGCAAGAGGCATAGGCACAACCGCTTCTCACAAAATATCGGAACACAACATTATAAGTAAAGGGAAAAAGTTCGTTCAACTTTGATAAATAGCTGGCTTTAAAAAAAAAGAAGAAAAAAAAACGGAAGAAAAACGAAAGACTAGTAAATTCAAATAGTTTGTGCAGTGCAAAACGAGAGCTCTTTTTTATTATTCATTTTCTCGTCGGGCTCGGCCTTCATAAAGAGCATAGTACAATTTGAGGAACACAGATATCAAACAACTGCCATAATCCCGTTATATACCAGACACGAACTCACGTTCTCGCGAAGGTGGGGCGATCGAACGGAAGTTCCTTCGCATTCGATTACCACACTCTGCGGTCACCGAAGTCTATACGTCACAGGGCTTGGGTCCGAACAGCCTGGAGTAACGAGGTTACAATCGCTCACGCAAAAGTGGCCGCTGCACACGTAGAAGAAACGAGACGCATCGTGTTGTTATACCACGGCGCGGTGGAGCCACATTTTAGGAAACCTCACGGCACCGCCCAAAAGGAGCTCAAGAAAGAGAAAAGAGGAAATGCTTGTGCGCGCACACGGAATAGGCCGTCCAGCCAGTAGCAGTTATCCGAGCTCTTAGCCGTCGTAGCCAGATGCAGCTGGTATACGAAGTTAATTAGGCGACACTGGCGACCAGTGAAACCTCTCCGGGTTACAAGAGAGTCTGGTGGGTAGCTAAAAAAAACTTCCGCGTGGATGGTCGGCGGCATCCGCGTCATTTACAGTGCAAGGGAATCGGGCAGGAAGAACGTGCGTACGGGAATAGCTGCACGCAATGGTGCCAGGCAAAAACATGTGTTTTAATCGCGTCGCTCCATCCACTTTGCATCAATAGAGCAAGTGGCGAGGAGGCAACCGCCTGCACAAAAATACATGCGCGTATAGTATTTGCGACGACGCCGGCAAAACGAACGGCACACGGGCCCCTATAGGAGACGTTGGGCCAGCCAGTGGCAACACTGCAAAAAGTGCCAGTTCACATTTCTTTCTGGTTTAATAAATTGTCGCGTACACGTTCTGATGTTGAACGCCCGTCGGTAACCACGTAAATTCTTTGGATTAAAGCAAATAAATAAGGCAGTTCTGCTTAAATAACAAACGACAAGGTTAAAACACCAAAAATATGTTTAAATGTCGTCCTAAAATAACATAACAATATCTTGAAGAATGAGAATCAAATATAGTTTGGGTAACTAGAATGGCTGCTTTGTTTTACGGTGGGCACACGAAAGGTTAACGCTCAGAGCCACACGCCTATAAAATCTTCGAAGCTTCGAACATATTTCTCCCAACAGCTGATATCAGCGTTTGGTATATAATAATAGTTAAATCAAAAGCTTCCGAGATAATAATTTGAAATGTTAATTGGCTTGTAACATAAAAAGTCTCATTGCCAAGGCTTACAACTTCGTCTGCCGTGTAAATTCGCCAGTCATTGGTTGTTGGAAATAATTGTACCGTCCATTTTATAGGTTAACATCCAATACCAACGAGTATTGCCTTGGAAACATAGCATTTGGAGTTGAAGCAAAGGCTTCTTCGTGCATCCGTGAGTGGTTCATCAGTAATTACTTGGCCGAGTACACAATAAATGATTATTGACAAAGTATTCGTCATTGGTACTGATAAAAATAATGCCAAAGTCGCTCTCCTACTAATTGTTAGGTAATCGGGATAATCGTAATTCTACCCCAATGAACCGAATTATTTTATAAGCAAGTTCTTAAGGCTGATTGCGATCACGAATGCTCACCTATACTGTAACGGTCTCCGAAGACTCAGCCGCTCACATGCCTTGAAGAACTTCTAGGTTATATTTGTATATATCGGGAATCTCGTGTGACTTAATCTGCTTTCCAGTCACTTCTTGCGTGCCCAAGCAGCGTTCACCATCTCCAGCAACTAAGGTGTGGCCGAGAAGCCGAATGACTAGATGACAAGCACAAGTTCTTATGCTCATTTTTTTTTTCGAGTGATCTTAACAAGACTAGACGAAGTTCCCTCTGTGCCTACTGAGAACCTACGCGGCAAGATGAAACCGCATTTTTTCTTCACTACACAAGAAATCTCTATCGTATACTCCCTACCTTTTCACAACACACAACTTCCGGCAGGATAAAATGCACCGCGCGTACGCGGTGAGAACAAAATGGTTTAATAAGTAAAATTTCGACAACCTGAAGAGGAAGAAAGATTTACAAACAAACCGTGACATGTGTCCTGTCAATCCACGGCAGTGGACAATATTGATTCCCAAAGTAAGTGGCAAAAAATAGAGGACGTGAACAATATAAGCATTGATCATCGTTCCCAAGCACCGAAAGAAGAAGAACAGTTAAAAAAAAAACTAATCCGGATTCGGGTATAATCGGGCTTATGCCAGAACGCAGAATTAAGCACAACTGAAAGACGGGCGCAAAAATAGATATATCCCAAGTCGAACTAACGCTACAGCATCGCTACCACTAGAAATCGAGGCACTAATGGTGCTGCAGTACATGCTGTCATGAAAGCTGCTTTGCACAGCGCCACCACGTACCACTGTAGCGTTGTCGAGGTTCCCGGAAAGAAGAATGCGAACATCGTGCTTTATCTGTGTGCGCGTATGAAAGGCCAGCAACTGCGCAGGCCGAAGAAAAAATAGGATTTAAAAAAATTACAGCAACCAGAGGGCACCAAAATACTCCTTTTGAACAGATCCACTTCTGGCTGGGCGCTGCGTGCGAACGATGACTCGTGACAGGCTCTTCAAGCGAGCGAAGTGCCCCACTACGTCCCGCCTTTCTGATTGCTTTTCAACAAGCGACTCGAACATGTCGGCCGCACTAGCGGATATGTTGCCACACGGCAGTGGCACGTCCCAAGGAGAAGAGCACGGCGTTCTAGAAGATCGTGGCCCCTTACGGCGGCGCGACACACACAGCCCTCAGGCTACGCATCGAGATTGTATGCATTGCTCTTCAAGCGTAGCTGCCTCTCTTAACAGCAATGCCATGCGTACCGATACACATAACAAGAACTTCGTCTCTAGCGATCATGAACATGCCGGAAAGGTACAACCATCAAGCTGCTTCTGTCCTTTCAACTCCGCCGATCCCAGCGGCCTAACCTGAGCCGAAATCCAGCCGACATGAAACGACAACAATGCGTTCCCAACAAACAGCGCAATTCTTCCGAGTGAAACGTGGTGACAGACAAGAACAAACGGCAGCCTTTCACCGTACAACGCCGCACCGCAAGAAAGCGTCTCATGTGCGTGCTTCTATAGAGAAAACGAGCACCTAATTGGAAGCGCGTAAACAGGTGTGCTTCCGAACCAAACCTGTTCGGTTGTGCGAAACACGGCCCACCATGCTGTGCATCCTAGCGATGCGCTATAGCTAACACTGGAGTAGGGCACTGGTGTGCCCGTCTGACACCATCACAAAGTTTGTGGATGCGCTTTGCTTGAGCTATAACATGCAAAAGTCTAACCTGAAAGAAACAGGTAACAGAAACGGATAAAGAGAGGCCCGTAGAAAGGGCACACAGCACAACTAAGAACAACCACAGATTGTTGTTTTATATATATATGTATGTATATATATTTATGTATGTATATCAATGCTAGGTCTACATTTTGCGTGCACTTGTGTTTGCACGTTTTAAAAATGCGTATCACCCGGGGCAAAACATCACCTCGTGTTCGTATGCTCGTGACCTTCTAAAGGTACGCTTCTCATTCACTCGCTTGACACGTGATCACCTGAAAGATGTACTCTAAGATAAATATAGTGCACAGCACGAACAGAAGCCACTAGCCGGTTTCTCCGCGCAGGCAGGTGTGTGTAATGTACGAAGAAAAAAAATGCATGATTCACGTCAAGTTTTGTAGTAGGGCTCTGAGACATGACGATGAAACGTGTGCCTGGCCGCTGGCGCGGTGCGGGCTAGTAGTATGAAACACCAAATGCAATATTCACCGACAATACGCTTAGTGGAGGGCTTGACCGAGTGCAAGCGAGGAACTGAAAAAAAAAAAAAAAAAGAACACGACATGGCGTCCGCTCGCTATTAGATCTGCTGTAAAAAATATGAGACCGGTGCCTGCTGCGGGTTACAGGTGATAGTGCGATCGTGCATTAAGACGTTGTATTCGTACACCATGCGTTACAAGAAAGAAGAGCGAAAAATGCACGTTATGGGAAGAAAGGAACGGCGAGAGCTGGCAGGGGGGTTTCGCGCCTTCCGAGACCTGAAGTTGTCCTTTGAATTTACATCTGTGACCCGCCTGCTGCACTTTCCTTCGCCAAACACACCGCCTAAGCGAGAAATTGATAGGTGACAGTGCTTAGACGAGAACAGGACGCGGCAGCGCCTGGTGGGAATTGTAAACGGCTCCGGCATGTGTGCTGCAGATCGGCCACCTGAGACAAAGCGAACGAGGGCAAGCACCGCGCATGGTGCTACGAGGCGATTCTGGAAAGAACGTGGCAACAAGCTGCTTGATGCGCTTCTATACAACCTGACGGCTCGGCCGAAGGAGGCGGGGAACATTTATCTCTCTTTTTCGGGCGTCTCGCATATCCTCGCCCTCAAAAGCACCCCCCCTCGACGATTTGAATTCTGCGGCGCCGGCTGTACGGGCGAGCCCGCTCTGATTCCGCAGGTAATTGGTGCGGCACAACCGGTGGTGGACACGCGACGTTCGAGGCTGCACGTGTACGAACCGGCGCTCTCGCTGCCGTGCACGCCGCTGGTGGAACGCGAGAGAATTGAGCAGAAAGCTGACAAGTGCATGACAGTGAGGTACGTTGCAGAGAGGGGGAGATTATGTGTTGTCGTCGTCAACCAGCCAGCAACATGAACAACCACCGCCGGCCGCCTCAGGCCCGTGCCGCGGCTAACAAGGCGAAGTCCATGCACCCGGTGCAGGTCACGGAGCAGGAGTCCGGGGCAGGGGGACTGACGGGCGCCGCCGGCACACGGGCCACGCGACCGGCGCGCCGGAGACACACACGGGGTCCGAGTCCAGCTGCTCCCAAAGGGAACGGCTACGTCAGCAGCTTGAAAAACATGATGGCCAGGCTGATGTTTATAAACAGCACGAGCATCACCAGCTGCTGCCTCGAGAACCAATCCTGTAAAAGCGGTGGCAAACAAGGGAAACCCGCAAGGCGGTTGGTGAGACGCTCCAAGAAATACATCACAGGCACTTCATAACGGAAGGCATGATATACGTATATGGGTGTGTCAAGGCAAGATTAGAGACTAGCGCCCATATTCACAAAACTTCTGTGAGCGTTACCTCATTGATAGGCGTTCAGGTGCCCGCCAATTATAGTATAGCGATCGGCGTGATAATGAGCTGGTCGATCATGGGTGGCACTTACGTGAGATAAGTTTTGTGAATACGGCCCCTGGTTGATATCATTTACACAAGTCGTCTCGCGTCGCATCATTTTGGACGCGTTAAGAAAAAAAGAAAAAGGCTGCGCACGTTTGCTTGCCAGTTTTCGAGTCAACGAAGAAAGCGGAACTCAAGAGCACATTTCTTAGTTAAAAATTCCTAATAAGCTATTCTTGCCATATCGTATCTCTTCTGCAAAAAAAAAAAAAATTGCTCTCTTTGAAAATGCTTGGCATGCGAGCTCGCGGGCATGAAAGTCTCATTTCTTTTTAAGGCTTTCTTAATTATTGCGGCTCACAGACTGCAGGGCGTCTGTGAGCCACAATAATTTGTCCGTAATTTGTCCGTTTCTGTGCACTCAGGCTTTTTTGCAAAAAAGCCAAATGACAAACAATATTGCATGAGAAGGTGAAGTCACGGTAAAATAATGAAAGTTATGCAGAGGGCATGCAGTCAGACGATGCAGCAATGTTTATGGTCGAGCCACGTTGGTTCGTGTTATCTTTTTGTTTTGTTTTTTTCATTTGTCCGCAAGTTTTTGCAGGACTTAAAAATGTTCATTTGAAAAGAAGTTACTCAGAGAAAGCTCAATGGTGAACGTAAACTGTCAATCGCTAGTTTAGCGAAGTGGCGATATCGCCAAAGTGATGCTACATAAGCTGTTTCATTGACACTGACGCGGCCGGTCACTGAGAACCTGTTTCGCGATATTTTGCAAGCCTAAGCTGAACAGGACTGAGCCTAAAACTCCAAAGCCGCAGCCGAGCGGACCAATACCACTCGCACCAAGAGATGGAGGGAGAGAAAAAAATACAGGGTAAGTGGGGGTGCGGACACGAGGCTGGGGAGGCACCTTGACGACAGCGAGAGTAGGCGACGCGATAAATAACTCGTGTACGTCATACGGCGCAGGGCGTAACGAGGTAGCAGGACATGGCGGCCTGTTTACCAGGTGTCAGACGCTGTACGCGCACTCTCAGGCGGCGTACACTGCTGAAGCACAGACAGCCACGTCCCAGTGTACGCACCGCGAGATCCGGCCATGGATGCCGGATCAAACTTGGCGCATGCAGTAAGATCTCCCAGTAACTATCTGCACGAGGGCAGATTTCTGGAGAAAATGGCAGGGAACGCAAAACGCCTGACGCAATACGAACAGACACGTCATGTTTGTGCCCTTTAGAATGAGTATCATATGTGTATATCACGTGTAAATTCTTCTTTCTGAGGTTTTGCGTGCCAAAACCACTTCCGATTATGAGGCACGCCGTAGTGGAGGGCTCCGGATTAATTTTGACCACCTGGTGTTCTATAACGTGCACTACAGCGCAAGCATACGGGCATTTTTGCATTTCGCCTCCATTGAAATGCGGCCGCCGTTGCCGAGATTCGATCCCGCGACCTCGTGCTCAGCAGCGCAACGCCTTAGGTGACTGAGCCACCGTGGCGGGTACGTGTAAATTGGCGTTGAGTACTTTGAAGAGCATCCGAAAGTCTGAAAGGCAGCAAACGAAAATATAGCTGGAGGCGTTTGAGCAAACTCAGGCGAAGAAAATTCGTGGCGCTTCATATGGTCGCATTTCAATACGGGCGGACGCACCTTGACGTCGGAATTGAACAGGTAGAGCAGCGGGTTGGTGCGCAGCCTGTGCGCCTGCTCCTGCATCCTGCGCAGCTCGTCCCTGCGCTGGGAGCTGAGGACGGACACCTCCTCGCGCGACATGAAGGGTGGCGCGGCAGCCGCGGCGTCGGCGATGTTGGGAAGACTCTTCTTGCGCGTCAGCGCCTCGGCGGGCGCCGGCGCGGCCAGCCGGCGCCGGGGCGCAGCCACGTACAAGCTGGCCGCCCGGTGGTGGCTGCCCTCGTCCGGTGGCATGTTGGGCAGCGTCGAGCGCCGGCCGCCGCCGCCGCCGCCGCCTCCACCGCCTGGCACTCGCGTCGGCGACGAGTCGCCGTCCATGGACTCGGAGACGCCGGAGTCCGGCGTACAGTCGGCGCCGCCGTATATGGCCGTTAGCGGCGGCAGCTGCTGGTCAGCTTTGTGGTGCGGTGGCGTGCGGGACGGTGGCCGCTCGCGCCGGTACTGCTCGAAGTGGTCATTCATCGCCTGCTGGAAGGAGTAGCCGTCGCGTTGGGTCTGCCGGCCGTGAAGCGAGCCGTGTGGCGTGCGCGGCGGTGGCTCCGGCGCGCCGGGCACCTGTGGCATGGTGTCTTCGACGCGCTGCGGCAACTGCTGCGGCAGCGACACGGGCTGCGCGTGCTGCACGGGTGCCTGCGGCGGCGCCTGCAGCGGCGGCGCCGGCTTGGCGTTGGCCACGGGCGGCGTGCCCTGGCGCGACCCGGCGGGCTTGCTGCTTTGCTGCTGGTGAGCCTTGGTGAGCGCGTTGAGGAGTTGCTGCTGAGCTGCGTCCAGCTGCGGTGCCGTCAGTTCCTGGGCGCGTGTCGGTTGGAACAGCGAGCGCCTGCGCTGCGGCGTCGCGCCGCCGGCACTCACGCGGAGCTTGGCCAAGTCCGGAACCTCTGCTAATTTCTTCAGCAGGTCCACTGCGAGTACAAGCAGCCGCCATTGCACAACGCGCCGAGAGTCGCGAAAAAAAATCGTGCAAGGAAAGAAAAAAAATAATTTTTAGCTATATAGGTGACACCTCATTGGAAAGAGGCGTCACATAGCTTGCGCTTCTGGCACCGAATTCGCAGTCTGTAAGACCTGCGCCGGCCAATGGACGGCCGTCTTGCTAATAACACGTTAAATATCACGAGGATTAGCTGACCCCTGCTCTTACAAAGAGTTCAAGTATCGTACTACGTAGGTAGGTAGGGTTAAATGGGGATCAACTGGACAAGTTGAACGTATGCCTCCGGCTACCTCATTTCAATTATATGAAAAGTATACATTTGCTTTGAAGAAATGAATAAATGATCATGAATAAAATACATTAACAATAATTTTAAAAATGACACTTCAGCACGCGCAAACACTAACACATACTAAAGAAGAAAAAAAAAGGGGGGGGGGGGGGGGGCGACCGGAACAACAACAACAACGAACGCGAGTCATATTGCATAAAATCGGCCCGGATATTTTGAGCACATCTTCGTACTAATAAAGACGTCGTTCATTACAGTAACAGCTGTTCCTTTCAAGTCCACTAACTGGCAACGGTCTAGGTAACGTTCCCTATAGTGACAATGGATGATTGCCCCGCGCCCTAAGGTTGTAGCGTAGCTGTTGCCTTTGCTGCGAATATAGGGAGCAGTCCAGCAAATCGCGGACTATGTCCCTGGCCGCCACTCCACAAGCACGCAACGCGTAGTTTGCAAGATTGACTTTTAAAAAGAAGGTGCTTAGTGCATGCAACACGAAGGCGAAAGCGGTGAAACAGGGTTTCTACACTTCCCATGTACACATATTTCAGTCCATGGATCTTTATCGAACCATGCCGCCGGTGATCTTCTGGCTAAGGTTTCAAAAACAATTTGCACAAAAGTTCAGTTGGCTTCGTTGCTTAGCCAGAATTCATGTGCAGCCGCGGAGCAACCAAATTTTTGTGGGGGCATTCGATGCAGCACTCATGCGTGGAGACCGATGCAGGTTCGTTTATTGGCAGGCTGCCTGCATCTCTATGATCATAAAGATCCAGACTTACGGCATATATATATATATATATATATATATATATATGACAAGAAGGCAATGATATCCGTGAGTGAATAAAGCAAATTGCATTGTTGCAGATTTGTTTACGGTGGAAGTGTTTAGCTCGACGTCTGTGTTGCAAGGAGTTCATTAATTGATCGCAAACAGCACAACTAAGAACACCACATCTTTGAATAAATAACACCTAAAAAATTTGCTTCTCCCCACTCGATTATATTCATTTATCAAGTTCGTGATCTCTCCAGTTTAATTATACTTTTTATTTGTAGGTGACACTGTACACGGGCTTTAAAGCTCAATGCTATGCTTTCTATATGTAACATTTGGTTAAGGATGCAGACATTAAATTCCGAGTCATATTGAGCTGTTTGTAATACGGCGTTTATTTTCATTAATGAACAGCTTGAACGAAGACGCGTAAGGGGATTACAGTACACTCGTCTGTCGAATTCGTGAGAAACGCTGTACAGTATGGTTAACAGAGAGAACTGCTAACGCGTCTACTCGTAAAATAAAGTCCGATGTTCCGTTGTACTCATTGGCTTCGCTTGCAACCAACATGTTGCTTTGGTGGTAGCAGTGTTATGACATCAAATTGGAAGAAAACTTTGTACCTTAAGTTATGTTTATGAATGCATTCTACAACTATTTATGGTAGATTCCGACACTCTCGCTTACTGGAATCGTATGTTCACCGCTTACGAGTACGTCGTTTCTAAGTTTTTAATGTCGTTACAATTGGTCGCATCGCAGTGTCAGATATGGAAAGCCAGTCTAAGCTGAAGGCTTCCTTTGTTCCTCGTTCTTTATTGTACTGGCTTGCAGCAGAAACTGCTGCTTTGAGCTCTCTCTCTCTCTCTCTCTTATTTCTTTAGTGTCAGTGTAGACGTCTGAACA
Organism: Dermacentor silvarum; assembly: GCF_013339745.2. Classification (NCBI taxonomy): domain Eukaryota; kingdom Metazoa; phylum Arthropoda; class Arachnida; order Ixodida; family Ixodidae; genus Dermacentor; species Dermacentor silvarum. The sequence goes on along the minus strand of NC_051154.1, from coordinate 58,077,389 downwards.
GACTCGATAGGTGCTCCGTCATTTTCTTCGTTCATAAGAAGCTTCATAGCTGATTTTTTTTTTTTTTGCTCTCTTCACGTACTGTGCATCTAAAATATTTTGATCTTTCATTCGTTAATGAACGCCTTAAATTTAAACTGTTCATTTATATAAGGATTCATAACCAGATGAGGAGTTAGGAATTTCAGATACGTAATAAGGAAAGTTCTATTACATACACATGTGTCTCATTTCAGCGGACATCGTAAACCGATGCTGAGCATTCGGCAGGTGACTGCCATTAAGCTGTTGGCTGTACTCGTCAAGGCGACAATGGTCGCTCACTGAACTCTAGGCGTCGACCCAATAATAAACATTTACCCCCTCGAGTTGTTTCATACTCGGGACAAGTTATCCAGGTCCTTTTTATACGACGCAACGGCGCCATTGCGTCTTCATGCAGTTGTTTTTATTATTGCCAGCGACTTTCTGCTAACTTTTCCATAGACTAAACGACACCCCAGCAACGGCTGTTTCTAAGACGCAGGCGCTGAAAAGTCGAACGATCTAACTTCAAGATGTCTTTCATTTCTCTCTCTTCTGTCTCTCTTTTTTTTATGTATGAGGGAAGAAAAAAAAAACGTAATGCGGCGATCCTTCCGAATAGGTATAGGCACTTTGCCAAGAAGCCGTGCTCTTCGCCGCAAACAGCTGCGCGGCCTTCCAGAGACTGGAGAAGCTGACAACGAATACACGACTGCTGAGGGAAAGCATTGTTTCTTCATGATACTTATCCACGAATTTTCCTCAACTCTATAGAAATGACTAGCTTTAAGCACAAAAACAAAATGTGACAGCACGTTGACAAATAACGTGGGAACGTACGAAATATAGTCCCCAAATAAGTTAAGTAGAGGGACCGTGACGTTGAATATTGTCGACCTTAAGCTCCATAATTTTCGCAATTCTTTCTTATGGTACTAACGTACAACAGTGGAGTTCAGTTTCTTAACCAAGTTTTGTTCTGTTTTGCTTGTTTCTTTGTTTTTTATGGAAGGGCTGGGGAAGGCAGTGTGAATATGGCGAACGACAAAGCTGTGCACAGTGCGAAGTACAAGCACAAGTTGGAACGCACAAGCTGGGAGGTTCATCAGTAACCAAGGTAGTATGTATGGAACAGAACACTTGCGTCAGAGTGCTCAAAGCACAAATTTTTTGAATGACGCTAGGTCAGCAATACCGAGACCTGCTTGACAGCAGGCGAGAGAAACGTAAGGGCTAGAAGTAAAATTTTATAGCGTACTACAGACAGACAGATCACTCAAACACTAGGTTGCCATTTCTCGGCTTCGTGAAATGGTTCACCTGAACCGTCACTTTCAAACCAAGAATGCCAGCAGAAATTTTAAACTCATTTCTTCTTCTAAACTACCTTGCCGTGTAAAGATTTCATTGAGTTTAACATTTATGCCTCACGATCGATTGCTTCCTACCAACGACCTTGAACCACAGCACGATGGAAACTTAATTACTTGCAAAATATTCAAGTCAAAAGAACGCCTGCGCAGAATGCAATCTTCCGCGGCCGAAAGTAATTCACGCACCGACAGCGACATAAGTTTGAAAACGACGGCTAATACTCCAAACACCCAAAAGTAGGAAAATGCGCGTGCAGTGACGGCTTGGATGCCTTGCGCAGAGCTGGGCACCCTCAAAGCTAATCCGGCTTGCCGCGAGATCGCCGAGAAGTCAGCGGTGTGGCCGCGGCGAGCAGGCGAGATACAGCGTGCTCACCGAGCGATTGCGGCTGGGCGCCGTTACGCGGCATATTCCGAGCCCACTCCGAGAAGCTGAGCAGAGGTCGATCGCTGATCGTTTGCCGCAGGGCAGGCCTACACTCGCGAAGGCGCGTTAGCGCAAAATGCGGTCAAGTGCAGAGAAAACTCACCCAACGCCGGTGAAGAGTCACCTCAATTCCGAGTGTCGCGCGCGCGGGGCCGACCGCTTTGGGCCACTCTCGATTTAGCTGTGGAGCAAGGTGGCGCGGCCAAAGGCGCCCGTCCCGAAGAAAGGGGAGCCATTCCGCCCCGAGAGAACGCGTGCCAACATTCCCCCGACAGCGCAGCGGCCACTTCAGGCGACGCGGCGGGTGCTTGTCGCGTGCAAAAATGCTCGCGTGCAGCAGCAGCGCAGGTCTCGTTGCGGCTCCACTCCGGAGGGGTTTTCATTGCATGTTCCAATAAGCATCGGCCGCACGTGCTCGCGCGTGAGTGGTGTGTGTGCGTGTGCGCGTGCATGCGCGCGTGCGTGCGTGCATGTGTGTGTGCGTGCGTGTGTGTGTGTGTGTGCGCGTGCGTGCATGTGTGTGTGTGCGTGCGTGTGCGTGTGCGTGTGTGTGTGCGTGTGCGTGTGCGTGTGCGTGTGCGTGTGCGTGTGCGTGTGTGTGTGCGTGTGTGGTGTGTGTGTGGTGTGTGTGTGGTGTGTGTGTGGTGTGTGTGTGGTGTGTGTGTGGTGTGTGTGTGGTGTGTGTGTGGTGTGTGGTGTGTGCGTGCGTGCGTGCGTGCATGTGTGTGCGTGCGCATGTTCGTGTGCGCGTGTGCGCGTGTGCGAGCGCGTCTGCGTGTGCGTGTTTGTGCGCATGTGCATGTGCGTGTGGCCAAGCGCTTTGCATCAGTGACGTGTATGCGTTGCGATCCAGACCACGTCAAGTCCCCGTACTTCACCGCAGAGCTCAGAATAATGATATCCACAGGGGTCAAGCATTCATGGAACGTAAATATGTTCTAACACGTCAGATTGCACTCCAAAGTGAGATTATGCCGTTTGAATTACGACTATCCGCCCGCAAACAAATAATTTTGCGGGGTATGCGACGATTATCGTCGATTGACGTCCAGTGAACTAAACCTCGAATGCGCCTAGAGCCAAGTCACACCCGGTCGTGGTACCCAAGATTGCTCCATCTCGCGTTTGAGACAGCTGCGCTAGGCTCGTAATTTTCGGCGTTCGAATACTGTTAATCAGGAATTATACCTTTCTGCTGCGAGCGAGTGACAATGTGTATGCTGCCACAGAAGTTATTTTTGTTATGTCTGGCATATATCAGCTGCACATACTAGGAGGCTTTGATGAAATATGTCCGCGGTGTACAGATAATGAAACGTCTCTTGTGCATCCCAAGGCATTTGTTTCATGCAAGCGCAAGCTAACGAAAACATCCCCATTTCACGGGCTCATGCATCCACATTTCACAACGATGCTGACAATGCGTCGGCATAACAATTAATGGCGGCATAACAATGACTATACACGAAAGTGACGACGACGTCATAACGAAAGCGGCACGATGACGATGATAACGTTGAAGGCACAACGAGCGCGGCCCCTAGGACAACATTGAACTGCGCGACAGACGGGACACAAAGAAGAACAATAACTTTATTGAAAGTACGGCGAGTTATTCGGGGATTTGGCCGAAAGGAAACAAATTAGTGCTGTTCGGTTTATTTCTCTGTGTCCAGTCCATCGCACAGTTCGCAGCAATGAATTCTAGTCTCCGTATCTCTCTTGGCTTGACGACGAGAACGATTTAGAGCGCGCGCATTGAACGTTACACTACAGCGTTGCGCGCAAGCTCTGTTCCCTAAGTAGTAAAACGGAACAGAAAATAAAAAAGGAAGAGGAAATGCAAACTTGAGATAAGAGGCAGCGGAACCGTCGTTGTAACCCGTGGATTCATAACAGCAGGTTTCAGGTTTAAGTCGGTAAGCATTGTTCAAAGGAAACATGGCAGCCGGGTGAGCCACCGCAAGGTACAGTCAACAACCCCGCAACCGAATCAAGTAAGCGCACGAATGTGACAACTGCAGCACACGGCGTACACTGTCGCGCTCGACGGGAGTGGACGGACGGGCTAACAGCTAGCCGCGTAGTGAAGCGTGCCGCAAGATGTCACCGCGCAATTTATGCCCAAACGGAGACGAACAAAAGTCGTTGCTTGTCATGTACAGCCTCGATAGCCGAGGTATTCGGCAGTGACCTTTTCCGCGCGCAGTGGGGGGAGGAGGCAGCGTTGGAGGCACGAAACGCACGAGGAGGACTCTCGTTCGGATTTACGATCACGATCATAAAGATTCAAGCCGAAAGACGCGTTTCGCGGAGTCACCCTGGCGCCGGCGCGACAAACATTCGATATTTCACCTCCACCTTGACGGGGCAAACTTTGCAGAAGAAGCGCGCCTCCGCGCGCTCCCCCTCTACGCGCTGTAGGCGAAGGTGATCCCCAGAGCACCGCCGCTGGGACGGCCGCTGGCAACATCGACAGAACCAGGGGCGCCCAGCCGCGGCGAGCAAACACCTTGCGTCACACCGAGACGACCGGGCACAACGAGTCCTTGGCGTCGCGCGAAGAAGCCGGCCCCGCTCTTCCAGACAATGCGGGGCACGTGACGTCACAATTTGCGTGGAACACTACCTTTATGAAGCGATCGGAAACAAGTGGGTGCGTCTTAGAAACGTCGTGACATCACCCTTCCAATGAGCCGGCCGAGTCTTTTTTTTTTTTTTTTTTTTTTTTGTTATCAACTTGTCCTTTCCTCGTAGGCGTTGTTTCATAACTGGCTTATTTGCGCTTTGTAACAACGGCGAGTATCAGCTGTGTGGTTGTTATACTTAAGAAGACTAGATTTAATATAAAACATTGACCGAGATTGGCAAAATATTAATACACGACGCGTACAAAACCCTTGAAGTTTCTACCAAGTTCTAGCTTTAGGAAGTTCCCATAGTCCTGGCGAAAAGGAGTCCGGTTCACTTAGTAATCAAGCTTAGGAATAAGGGGCATGAACAACCAACGCGCCTCGCGGCCGTGATGTCGCCCCAGGCACGCTTTCTAACGGAAAGCCCTGTTTCTTGCACATTAAACAAAATTAAATTATGGGGTTTTACGTGCCAAAACCACGATCTGATTATGAGGTACGCCGCAGTGGGGGACTCCGGAAATTTGGACCACCTGGGGTTCTTTAACCGGGTGTTTTCGCATTTCGCCCCCATCGAAATGCGGCCGCCGTGGCCGGGATTCGATCCCGCGACCTCGTGCTCAGCAGCCCAACACCATAGCCACTGAGCAACCACGGCGGGTATGTTTCTCGCACATAACTTATCACAGAGGTCACTAATAAAAAAGACTGTGTGGAAGAAAGAGCGAGGGCGAGAGAGAGACTCGGCCGTCTGAGATCCCCAGATGGTCAAAATTATTCCAGAGCCCTTCACTACGGCATCCTTCACAACCCACTGTGTGTAGTGCCGCGACGACAAGCCACACTATATAAATTTCAGGGTTTTAGAAAGTTGAAAGACTGCTTGTTGCAAAAACATGTATCGAAGCTACCAAAAAGATGTTTCGAAATTGCTGTCCTCCTATAGCATCAAGTACCAGTCACAGTACAAACCCAAAATAAGAGATATGTTCCAGAGACTTGAAGACATCTCAGGGATATAATCAGTTTTCAAGTTGGTTTTTATTACTGACTGGTGGGTAATTCCACGCCAAACGCGCCAGCCGAAAGCTTGACCCTCTCCGACTTCTCTTTAAAAAAAAATTACGGGCACTTAATGGGTCTAAAGAAATGCATTCCCAAAATATTTTGGGTGAAAAAATTTCTCAGCTTGAGCGCCATTTGAATTCTACCCTAAAAACAAAACTTGACGCACAATAAAAATATTGAATCCTAATTCAATGAAAGCGGATCTTTCGTCTCAGTATCTTAGAAAAATTGTGCTTTATACTATGCACTCTGCTTTGTTGGAGCCGACCTTATTTTTAGTATATTAATAATGCAGGCAAAAAAGATCAATTCGGCGCAATTGTTTTAGGTTTTCTATAAACATTTAGATTTATCCGAAGTTGTTTTGGGAAATATTCCACGCAGTCTTGTGATAGCGAATAATCAGTTAAAATATTTTGGCTAGCAACTTGTGCCACGTTTTCCGCTGTGAATTTCTCCTTCAGGTGGTCAACCTAAATATATGAAACGTTCCGTGTTTCATAGAACGGCCCTTAAAATTTTGTTTTCAAAAGTTTAATCCGAGTGATTTTTTTTTGCAAAAAATTTTTGAAGTTTAGTCGTCACTCCATATACGGCGCCGTTGACCAGCCGTGCATCTTCACTAAATTACGCCCCTGGAGAAGGTGGGAAAGTTTACGCACTGACTGCGTTTTTTGCAGAAGAGCGTTGCAAAAGTGCTTGAGACTGCTGTGCCACTGTTTATTTACTAACCACCAACTCCTTTGTCGATGAATACGAAGTCAGCCCCACACAATTCACGGAGAATGACTATTGATGTAAGGGGTGGAATAGTCGTGTACCCGTGACTTACACAGCTCTTTGGTAGCATGGCACTGGTTTGATTTTTAATGCGATTAGCGTTCTTTGGGAACTTTATCCACTTTCCGGTTTTGCGGCTTGTATTTAACCTGTTTACCGCCAACTAGGGTAGAATTGGCGACGTTAATCCCTTGTATCTCATGCTGCTCGTAGTCGAAGAAGCAGATATTTAATGGCTGATTTTCCATTACAAGGTACCAAGTGATACAAAAAAATTCACCGACGATTACGATACTCCCTAATGCGAAATTTGAGCATTAGGGGGTTAGGGTTGAATTCCAGCAGTTGCGTCGCTCATTGTTCAAAAAGAAAGCGTCAACATGAGAAAGCGTAGCTCGTTCGGAGCGCATTCTCTAGCGGTGGCAGCGCAGGCGAAGTAGCGCATGCGCAGTGGGTCCGAAGCCCCCGCCATCGCTTTATTTCCATTAGTACATTCTAGTTTCAATATATTGGTATCGGTGGACACGCTCGCCGCATGCCTTAGTAATGACGTCATCGGCGACCGGGTGACTGCATACCAGGGTGCCTCGATGCACTCGCTCGCATCGAGGCACTACTGCATACGCTACTATGGCGCCATCTTGTAGCAAGCCACTGCCGTACAGCACGTCTCGTGCGACATTCCGCTTTCCTCCTTCCCCTTTCCCCATACTCTCCTCTACTTTCCTTCTCGCGATTTCCGCTATCACCGTCTTTCCTCCTCCGCCCGTTCGTCCTGCCGATTACGCCGAGGCCGACGCAGGAACGGGCGCCTGAGAGCTGCGCTCAAAAAAATGAACTTCCTTCAATGAACCTCATTTATTCAAGAAAATGAACGTACACACAGGTGTACGCTAGCAACACAGGGTTCCTCTTTGTGGAACCTATCAATACACGCAAAATTTCCGCGCGACTGGTCACTCGAGGCACTTTGCATGTATTCGCGGGCTTCTTTCAGGCTCGGAAAAACACTTTTATGTAGCACGTATTCAGAAACAGAAAGCTGTATCGGGAGTTTTTCATGTTGGTCTACAATTTTCTCATTGAAACTTTCCATCTAACTATAATAGTTGAGAAGTTTAATAACTAATTAAGTCTAATTATGTAATTAGGCGGAATGCAGGAATAACCTGAGCATCTCCAAGAGACGGCAAACAACATTACCTTAGTTCTGTGCAGCTACATGGCATTTGCATATTTTATATGTTTTATCTTGGTGCATGGTAGTTGGAACACACAGTATGTGTAATATATATATATATATATATATATATATATATATATACAATGTGTGTGTGTGTGTCACGAGACTGCGCGCAATGGTACAAAGACGACGTTGACCACTGGGGTGAAGAAGATGATTGGAAATATTGTCTTTCCGCCATCTTGGTAGTGCTACAGCTCGCTGTCAATAGTTTGTAATAGTAAAAGGCCGCCCTTATACGGGCCGCCTCTTACTGGTACCACTGACCACCACGCTCTGTGCTGGCTTTCGAGCCTCAAGGACCCCACTGGGCGTCCAGGTCGCTGGGCTCTACGTCTCCTGAAATTGACGTACATTGTAGAGTACAAGTCCGGCCGACTACACCAGGACGCCGACTGCTTGTCTCGGCACCCCGTTGACGCCCCCGAAGCTACCACGCATGATACACCGTCCGGCCTTTTCTCGCTCTCCGCTTTCAGCCACATTGGTGACGAGCAACGGCGGGACACGTCTATAAATGATCTCATCAACCGTTTGCAGTCTGGCTAGTCGGACCGATCACTTCGCCTGTTCGTCATTGTCAATGACACATTATATCGCCGGAACATTCACCCCGAGGGAGAGGAACTACTACTCGTCGTTCCCGCACATCTTTGGGCGACCGCACTCGAGCAACTGCATGATGTCCCTACAGCCGGCCACCTTGGTGTTTCCAGGACGTATGACCGTGTACGGCGGAGCTTTTTCTGGCCCGGTCTCTACCGTTCTGTTCAAAGTTATGCCGTTGCCTGCGAGTCGTGCCAACGCCTGAAAAGGCCAGCTCTTCCTCCAGCTGGGTTCCTCCAACCTATTGACATACCAGCCGAGCCATACTTTCGTGTTGGCCTCGACCTTCTCGGCCCCTTCCTTCTCTCCACCACTGGCAATAAATAAATTGCCGTTGCTACAGATTATGCAACCCGTTACGCTATCACAAGACCTCTCCCGACCAGTTGCGCTACAGACGTTACCTACTTCTTGATGCAAGACGTAATTTTACATGACGGCGCTCCTCGTCAGCTTCTCACCGACCGCGGTCGCTACTTCTTATCTCAAGTGATCGAAGACTTACTTCGTTTTTGTGCCACCAAACACAAACTTAAGACTGCGTACCACCCTCAAATGAACGGTCCTCTGAATCGCACTATCACTGATATGCTCTCTATGTATGTTTCGTTTGATCACCATGACTGGAACACTGCGCTAACTTTTGTCACCTTTGCGTATAACTCCTCACGCCATGACACCGCCGACTACTCTCCCTTCTATCTTCTATATGGACGAGAACCAACGCTCCCTTTTGACACACTTATTACCAACCCTGCCCTGCCTACTGAATACGCGAGCGACGCCATTGCTACAGCAGGAAAGGCACGTCACATTGCTCGTCTTCGCCTCTCTGCGTCGCAGTCACGGCTGAAGTTGTACGACGCCCACCACCGGGACGCCCGCTTCAGTGCGGGTGATCTTGTCTGGTCCCTGTCTCGGCGCGTTGGCCTTTCTGAAAAACTACTTTGGAGATACTCTGGCCCTTATCGCGTGCTGCGACAATTGACAGACGTTACTTACGAAATAGCTTCGCTTGATCATACCACGTCTTCTCCTTACTCAGACGTCGTGCACGTGGCCCGCCTCAAGCCATACCTTTCGCCCACTACCCTGTATAGCCTGTCTTAGGCGCCGGGTCGGCGCTTCTCCGGCCGGAGGTTAATGTCACGAGACTGCGCACAATGGGACAACAACCCCGTGAGTGGGTATGCGCCAAAGATGATAAGATGATTATCATCATAATCGTCTTTCCGCCATCTTGGCAGTGCTACAGCTCGCTGTAAATAGTTTGTAAATATATTTTCATTTATACCGTTTCCCGTGGCAATATATATATATATATATATATATATATATATATATATTATGATTATTGTATCCCCATGCCATCTGTGAATCACAAAGCCTTATGGACACATCAACAGACACACGAAGTGGCTATCTTGGTGGCAACCACAATGCTGAATGATACCACAACACAGTATATCTTGTAATCGCTGCATCCCAGTTGAGACTCCATAGCAACCCCCATTATCCCTAGTATCCTGGCTGAAACTTCGTTAAAATGGCTATCCACCAAGCAACTCCGTTCGATGCGGTGGCTGTTGCTTATGGAGCTCTATCGCTTTAATATGTTCAAAGCTAAATATACCTTGGGTCACTTTCGCCCATGCATTCTGGGGGATCGGCCAAGAAAGGGCACATACCAATATCACGTACGCAGAACTGAAGTCGTCTCTTTGGGCACACACCCAGTGACTCAAGTTGTCTAGTAGGCCATACAGCAGCCAGTATATGACCACACAGTATATGCCCAAAGGTCCACGTCTGCTCGGCAAGACAGCAGCCAGCACACACCTATAGCTAGTGAACCAAGCTAGTAGACAGCTTGGGTCACTGGGTGAAAGAGGTTAGATACAAACGCACAAAACCGGAAAGTGGGCAAAACTCCCAAAAAAGTCCTGCGCCGTTTGGATTTGGAGAAAACTCGACGAAAAATATAGTGTAGTTTTAGAATTCCGGGAAACTGCTGTTTGAATATCCTGAGGAATTCCGCTTGGAACGGAAAGACAGATTTTGTGACGTGTTCTAGGCACTCTGTAACGATAACAGATGATTTAACAGAGATGTCATCGCTGCTTTCATCCTACCTGAAGTATACGACTATATTGACGGCGACATATTCGTTGATCCAATGAAAAGACTGTGGAGCATCATGAACAATGAAGTGTCAATTTTCTGCATAATTCATAGCGACGATTTTCTCTCGATCCGACGGTGGCCTCTGCTTTCTTAATAACTGTTTGCTCCCTCAATTAGCTTGCTTGTTGTTCGCTATATAAGAGAACGAACTTCCATATCCTCACTGACTCAATTCCTGTTCATCTAGCACAGGAGTTGGAGGTGGCTTAATAGACGGAGGTAAGGCAGCCTCAACCAATTCTGTAACGCCGTCCTGAGAAAAACGCGGTCAGTACATGAAGTTTCCCGCCACCTTGAGGTGTGTATTGCAGTAAAGATGCGCTGTTGGTCAATGGCCCCCGTATCGAGTAGGGACAAAACTTAAATTTCTTTTTCTTTGGTCATTAGTCAACGGCTTTCTGGACTGAGAGAGCCGCAAACCAGGGCGAAGAAAGAACATTTTCTCGCTGTTTCGCACAATAAACGTGCATTCCTCCTCTTCTTGACCTAAAACAAAAATTACTCCGATTAAACTTTCGGAAACAAATTCTTAGGTGTCTATATGAAACACGCGACCTTTTCTATTTTTAAGTGGACCACCTCGATGAGGAATTTACAGCTGAAAACGTGACACAAACGAAATTCTTGCAATTTTGGGATCATTTCTCTCCACTATTTCGTGGTTGTTGCATGCCAAAATATTTTAGCCGATTGTTTTGGCCCAAGGCTGCCAGGAAAAGTTAACAAAACAACTATGGTTAAATTAAAAGTTTTATAAAGAATCTAAAAAATGCCCCCACATTGGCTTTTTGCCTACATTATAAATATATAAAAATAAAGTTGAGGCCTACGAAGAAAAGTGCATAGTAAGCACCATTTTCTTAAAGGGATTGAGACGAAATTTCCGCTTGCAGGGAACGAAGATTCATTTTTGTAATTTTTTTTCTTTTACAATATGTTTTGCTGAAACGGTACAGTTGAAATGAAGCTCAGGCAAACAAAAATCTTTTTTGCTCAAAATATATTGCGAATGCATTTCCTTTAACTTTTAAAAAGAAATCGGTGAGGGGCGAGTTTTCGGCTGGTGCGTTTGGCATGGAATGACCCTGCTACGTCACGAACGTGAACTCCCCCCCCCCCCCCGCTCCTCCCCCCCTCTCCTCCCCATCTCCTGATGTTTCACATGGTAAAAACTGCTTTTCTTTGGATAAACGCAGATATTAAGATGCAACATCGCGTGGTGGGTTGCCATACTGGCACTGCATCCTAGATTTTTAGGTCACTTCGCGGTATTCCAAACGTACTTACGCGGTTGTTTTTCACAGTCTGTGACGACACAACTGCCTGCATCATATTAGCGCCGATTTTCTCGAAAGCTGGGGGCAAGAGTATGATTAAACCCCCTTCATACAGTTCCGCATGCATCTGATATCGTATCAAGGGTGAGTATGTTACGTAATCTCTTCCTAATTTACCTCTGAGAAGGATTGAAGGCAATGCGCAATGTAATGTGTAAGAGGTCGCAGGAGGCTATACCGCGGGTGTCTCACGAAACTTGAACCAAACTTCAAAAATATGCAGTTGCCACGTAGCTGGACAGAACCAAGGTAATGTTTGCCGTCGCTTGGAGACAGAGATTATTTTTTGCATTCCACCTAATTACATAATTAGTCTAAATATTTAATCAACTTCTAAAATATTATAATTAGATGAAAAGTGTCAATGATAAAATTGTAGAGCAACATGAAAAACTTCCGATACAGCATTCTGTTGCTCAATACGTGCTACATAAAAGTGTTTTTTCAAGCATGAGAGAAGTCCGCGAATACACGCGAAGTGCCTCGAGCGGCCAGTCACGCGGCAATCTTTCGTGTATTCGCGGGCTTCTTTCACGCTCGGAAAAACTCTCTTATGTAGCACGTATTAAGCAACAGAAAGCTGCATCGGGATTTCATGTTGCTCTACAATTTTCTCGTTCACACTTCTCATCTACTTATAACATTTGAGAACTTGAATAAATAATTAAGACATGTAATTAGGCGGAATGCAATAAATTATCTAAGTATCTCCAAGCGACGGCAAACAACCTTGGTTCTGCCCAGCTACGTGACATTTGCATATTTTAATGTTTGGCTCAAGCTACGTGGGACACCCCGTGTAAGCCTGCTGGAACCCAGGCGCGCGCATGGGCCATGTCCGAGCGGTTGCGACGAGTGGCGGCCAAGTTCTACGATGAGGTGAACGTGGTGAGTTCGCTGCCGGCGTGCGCTGATTCGGTTTTGGCGCTCACCGCATTGCGTTTTCGTCGATCCCGCCCACAACGGAAATGTGGCAGCCGGGAGAACAAGCCTGCGGCATCGTGCTTAGCAGCGAAACGCCGCTGAGCAACAGCACAGAGTTAGATTTGCATCCGCGTTTTCGCGAAACAACACCAAAGTCACTTCCTTCCAGATATCGTAAAAAAAAGGCGTCCGGATAGAGCCATTACAATCGTTCTCTTTGCGAGCATCGTATATCCAGCTCGTCATTTTCACTTGAACTCTATTCTACACGTGTTACACATCTTCTTCGACAGTTATACAAATACCTCATTATACATGGCAACTTATATCAAGCTTCCAACATGCCAAGTGAAATTAACAAAATCAGTGTCAGCCATGTAAGTCTTGTCGTCGAGCATGTACCGCGTGCGTGAAAGCAGCAAGTGCTTCAAATGCGAACGAACATAAGCTGCTTGAGCAAACTGTCAAAATTTATTGAAATTATGAACCTGAAACAGCTAGCTTGCGTAGCCTTATGTGCAGCATCAATGTACAGTGTGCCTATTTTCTTCTTTTACTTCGAACACTTTTAAGAAGTCTACAAAATTTACGCGAATTACGTCACTAAGAATGAATTATCTGCCCAGGCGGATATAATTTGCAAGAAAAACAAAGCAATTTATTGACTAATTAAACTGATTACAATAATCAACTTCCTAGTTACAAAATTTGCGGCACGTGTTTATATTGAGAAGTTGGAGGCAATCGTCATAAAAATCTAGTGACGTGTTTCTACCAGAGGTGGGCGAATGTAAACGCTTTCGAATACGAATAGTAAGTATCCAATATTGAATCGAATATCGAATGGTCATACGCAGACGTATCCATTTACAGCAGGAACATATATTTCTGTGTGATTAGGTAACACGCTTACTGAACAACCCCCCCCCCCCAAAAAAAAAAAAAAAAAAAAAAAACAGCTAACGATCAAAGACAAAGGATGTTTTAAACGCAAGATACTGTCATAAAAAAAATACCACACGAATAGCCTTACAACAACTTTACAGCCTGGTTGCAAACAAGCTTTCCAAAACAGAATGGCTGCTGTATGACTAGCTTTCCAAAAACGCCAAATAAAGGGTTGCCGGAAAAAACGCCACAAGTTGTAGAAAAAGAAATATAAATGTTCCTGAACGACTTGTGCACCATACACGGATGTAATAGGCGCCGTTGCAAAGAAAATGTCAAATATTGTAGCGTAAAAGATAAAACTGCTACATGACTAGACATCCAAAAAGACTAAATCACAGACAAGAAAAATCACAAGTTGTCATGTACGCTTTCGCCGCGTAACCTAAAACAAATCTTGCATTATCCTTTTGTTTCTGCATTGCTTTGAAAGCTTTTGCTATTCACTACTGATAACTTGCGATACTTTGTTTTGCAGACGCATTCGGTTGTTATGAAATATTTCGGTAGTTTTAGAATATTCAAAAATACCGAATAGTTCCTCTTCGACTACCAAATGTTAGTGTGTATAGTATTCTATTCATATTCGAAACTTCGAATGTTCGCCCACACCTAGTTTTTACATTTTAAAGCGGCCATATAGGCCAAAATAACTGGGGTCAAATTATTCGTTCAATTTACCTGATTATGCACGCGGCACCGCGAAGTGGGGCTATCTGTCCACAGCTCTGTGATGCAACGCACTGCGTCTCCAGACTGCGAGCTGTGCAATGTGCATTAGACTACAGGATATCTGCTGTGTGACTGTCCTCAGTACGAAGAAGGGGGGGGGGGGGGCATTGTTAACAGAACAGCGATTGAACGATCCCAGACTTGGCGCCATTTAAGGACGCTGAATGCTCTAGATTAAAATAACAACACAGTCGCACTCACTAAACTCCATAATGATACTGCTAGCCGTCGTAGGCGGCTGCTGCGATATTTTTAAAAGCCATCTCGAGTAAATGGCGTCACAACAGTCTGCCTAGCAGGCACGCTTGACTGGCTTGGTGCGTAAGAGAAAGCCCTACGTATTTTCAAAACTTGTGCACTTTCAAAGAGCAAGCAACGTTCTTTTATGTGATAGTAGGAAAAGATGTCGCGTACGTAACTAAAAAGACAAGGTAAAAAAAAAAAGAAGTGAGCGACGTCACTATCATCATGTTTGATGCCGACAAACTGTCGGCCAATCCGATGCTATCAATACCTGGCGCCACGTCTGTCGTCTGCTCGTCTCCTTGCCTACTACCCTAATCGTCTGCTACAAAATGATGCCACAATTTAAATTCTTACGCGTTTCATCAGCCGCTGCTTGAGGCCACGATACTTTAACGTCTTTATGCGAAGAGAGCAATCCAGTCTTTTCACTTCTAGGCTAAGTATAAACCAAAAGAGCATGCAAATATTGTACGTCAACCAGGAAAGCAGTTGTTTCTACTGAAGTTGTCAGGCGAGATAATTCATATTACAGCAACTTTACGCCCCTTCCTCGGATTAATTAGGAATATACCATGCACTACACATTTTCGGTTGCTACTAACCCAAATAGTAAATATACCGTGAACATTCAAGAAAAACGTGCCTTTATATGCAGATTTACCATTTTTATTATAAAAGGCATCACCCAGATATATCTTATATTTACAGAGAACGATTTGTTTCAAGCTGAAGGCTTAATGTGAAACTGCACTGAGAAATCTGCCCTGCGAAGGGGCAGATTCAGTATCAGCAGTGTAAGCTAATTGCCTCTTACAGCACGCATGCTTTTGCGGTCAGTTAGAAATGCGCGGAACCACCCGGGAAATTGCTGTTGTCCACGTATATAACTGTAACGGTGAAAGGCTGTGCAGCTGTTTCCTCTTGTTCAAACCTGTTTTCCAACACCACAAGCACAGCTCAAAATTACCTTGTTGAACAAAAGTGAATCCCACAATACTTTTTTAAAAAATCACAAGCACAAATATTCAAAACTTCTTGCGAAGCGGCACAGGCCGCATGCTAGAAAAGTAAATAAATCTCTTCGACTCTGCCTGTACGCTGAAAAGCACAAATATGCCTTGAATAGAACCCATGAGATATCACAAAACAGCTCACAGTGGCTTAAAAAGTATTCTGTCGAGTTAAAAAAAAAACTTGTATAAGTATAAGCTATAAAAAGCATTGTATAAAATGTTTACCAATGCACTGCCGACGACTTGGTTACGGCGTGTAAGAGAGGTCTCGACATATAGCTTGAAATTTTCTCGTTGAAATGTCGTTTCTGCAGCCATTTTAGCGTTGAGGCCTGACTTACACTATCTCGTGGACTGTGCGCAAAATATTGTAGCTTCGTCACCATTGTCCTCGCATCGCGCGACAACTAAAGTGCACGTGTTTGCGGTGGTAAACTTAATTAAGGGAGCTCTCACGGCGTTCTTTGGCTTTGCGAATACACTTACGTGGTTCAACTTGTGTTACGCAAACATTTACTCATAAGGGAGCCATTCGCTCATACCACATCACAGTTCGTACGCTGGAGAGGTTCGTATGAACACGCGCTGGTTAATGTGACAGCCGACATATAAACGAAGACGACCGGCCAGCGACAAACAGTTCTTATGAGCAAAAAGCTTTGCGAGTTTCGGCCAAGACTCCAGACTGGTGCTCGTTCTTGGTGCACGCGAGTGCACGCTCATCTGGACGTGGCGTACTAGTGTGCACAGATAAGGCTAATGAGGGTAAGCAGTATTTAAAGCATATAGCAGTCTACAGTGGCATTTCAATTAAAAGTCAAATTGTGTGTTTTTTTTCTACTGTACTTCGTACTTACGATTGCTCATCTGGACGCACGAATCTATCAACGACCTCACGAACGTTGAGATGCTGACAGGAAAACAGTCAGCATTTAACCGACTAGCATCGTAAGGCACTATCGACACCCCTTACCTGGTGTGTAAAGCTCCGGAGCGAACTGCTTGGAAACGCTGCGTGCCACCTCTGCATCGTCCTTGGCATGCAGGGCTGCAACATCTGCCTGCTCAGCCTTGCCCCTTGCCGTTGCCGTCCTGCAGAGAAGTCGACAGGCGTGAATGCACAGAGAAAAGTGGGGCGTTACGCGCAAATAATCAGGAGCAAAGGAATTCGTACGTGCCAAGGCAATGCCTCGTCGCGGATTGTCTATAGATCGAGACCAAGCAAAAACTAAGCGGCTGCAAGTGGGTTCGTCAGTCTCTTCCTTTCTTGGGACCAACGTCACTCGGTCGCATTTTCTCCAGAAACCATGCTATATGGTATGGCTTCAATATGAAGAACACGTGATGACAAGCGTAGCGAGAGCTCTTGTTAGCGTTGCAGCTCCGCTGGTGCGGAGCTAAGTGAAAGCTGGTAGGTTTGGTATTAAAGCGAAGCTTTCTTAGCGAACCCTCCCGGACTTTCCTGACCGTGGCTGCTGCTGTCTTGCCGAATAGGCGAGCGCCTCGCGTCGTGTATCACGTCCGCGCGAGAACACGTGCGCGCGCACCAGTTTCCATTGGTCCATGGACGCAGGAGTGAAACGGGGAACAAAAAAAGAAAAAGAAAAAAAGAACGGTAGGCGACCCTAATCTCTGACTTAGTGGCACTCGCATTTCGCGTCGTATACTTCTTTCAGCATACTTCTCTCCTCACCCTTCTTCCGTCGACAAACATCACCTTCGTCCTCGGGACATCAAGGCATCGACGTCTCGCAGTGTGCGTTCGCATGGCCTGCTGTTTGCACATCGACTTAGATTGCGAACTGTATAGCGCATAAACATAAACGTGGCATCACATTAAAGTTGTGACCACTACGGGGCATAAAAATAAACATTGCATGAGATTACACGTTGCAGAGATGACAATGAATACAATTGTACTCACCGCATTTAGTTTTATAGCATATGAGTAACCGCTTCACGAAAGCTTCGATTCAGAGCGATTCCAACATGTGCTTTGGACCTGCACAATTTTTTTTTTCGCGAGCGATGACATAGTTGCACAGTCACGCGCTTAAGCATGACTGTGCATGACTAAGCAGACATTTTTGAACTAGGACGAACGTAATGGCAGTTAAACAGCCGAATTAGTTCCCTCTAATTTTTTGTCATGGGTATATCTGCCGCTCTTTACCATGTCTCGCATAGTTAGACTATAGGAATGAGCAGGAGTGCAGCTTCAGACCAAGCGCGAGTTTCAACCAGCACTTGCGTTAGTCAAGACACAGAAGAAAAAAAATAACTCCTTTTTCCAGATGTTGGAGCAGGAGTGAGGCTCACCGCTTGTTCACGTGCACTTCTCCTAAGTCCCCATATCCGATATCTCTCTCCTGTGTTTTATCCTGCATTTGCATAAAGCCCACAACCCTGTGCGGCAGTCAAGCGACGCTGGTTTCCAGTGAAGCGCCTCCATCTACGCTCCACCGCGCACGAGAACGTGTATGGAGGGGCTTTAGTTTCCAGCTGCCATCGTGAGGGATAGACACGAGAAAGTACCCGGTCGCCTGCTCCACCACATGATTGTATGCTGTTTCTCCAGCGTTCCTTCACTGAAAGTCTGCAACCCGACCTACTGCAGTGCGCCGGTATGCAAGCAGTGTGTCTACGTTAACAAATTACTACCTTTCCGTTTGTCTCTATATATACACGCCGCCCCGCCTGTGTCATGCATGTTCCACCGAAGGTAATTATATTCGAGTGAAATCAGACTCTCTGGGAAATACTTGAAATAACTAGTGACATGAACATCCACCAAATAAGTCTTTTTTTTAACAGAACTTATCATTTCAGAGCCGTTCCGACTCATTCATCAGGGGTGACTTCGTGAAGACGCTGACACTCTTTATGGATTTGGCTTGGGAACCTGGCTGTGGTTTTCGCGGAACGTGACCTTTCAAGATCCTGTAGGATTCCAATGAGCATCGGGTTCTATTGGGTTCTGACGTTGGTCTCCCATTAATAAGCCTAGTCTTTTGGTGTTTACGTCATTAGCCTATTTGCAAGCGTTCCACAGCTTGCCGGCAGAGACACCTGAACTGTTGGTGACTGGAACGAAGGTTGAGAACGCAATAGATGCGCTATCGCGTACTAGCCCTCCACTGAGCACCCCACCCGTGTATCTGCAGTGGAATTCATCTCAATATGTCAGTGACTAGCGCCCTCCGCTCCTCATACTGCCGCATTTTCGATGCTTATACCGCTTACTGTCGCACACGCGACACACTCCAGGTGGTCATCGACTCACCTGGAGATGGCGATGTCGGCTTTCTGCAGCGCGATCTGTGAGGCCCGCAGCGCGGCGGCGACGGCGGCCTCCACTCGCTCGCGGAACTTGGCCGAGCGCAGCAAGAATAGGTGCTTCTTCTTGCCAGACGTGACCAGCAGGTTGTTCTTGTACTTGCCCTCTTCCCGGGCGCCGTCCTTGAAGGTGGTGACGCCGTAGCCGTACTTCTTGTTGTTGTACCACTCGCCCTCATACTTGAGGCCATCCGAGCGCTCGGCGATGCCGTAGCCCGAGCGTCGGTCGTTCTTCCACTCGCCCATGTACGTCTCCATGACGTTCTGGTCTGTCATGTCCTCCTGCGAAGCACACCCCACCCGGAACCCTGACGACGCGCTGACAGCCACGTGGGGCTGCAGCAACGTCTCGCGAATTCACGCTTTCAGCAGTATTGTTCGACGTGCGCGGCATGCATGCATCGGAATCCTCGGTACAGGTTGTGCCAACGTTAGAACACCTTTGAAATGAATGTAGTGGCTGTTACGGCATGATGGAAGTTGGAGACTTAGCCCTCTTATTAGGCTAACACATAAAGCAAAGACGATTCAACTAGCACTTGCTAATTTTAAACATCGAGAAATTATCTCAAGATGAATACGTGTTTTCAGTTAGCTCAGAAACGATGCACCGAACTAAATAGGTTTAACCTACGCCTTCTATGTTGCAGATACTGCGCAGTCATTGCTAGGTAATACAAAAGTAGCCGCAAAAGCTAAAGCATCCACAAAACGTAATTAGGCTGCTATATTTCAACATTTTTTAATTACATTTTTGTTGAAACTGTTCCACTCACATGTAAATAACAGAGGCATACGCTTGAAGATATCTCAGCAAATTACACAATACGATAATTCGAAGCGAGAGAAAAAGAGAAGAAAAACACTAAGATATGCGTATCTCGAAGCAATTTTTGTTGTGTTTTTTGCGACGCTTTGATCCATGCGGTAGGCAGAGTGAATGAAGCATACCACGCCGCAGTTTAGTTCATAGTGCAACTCAATTGTGCGGTCATAGAAGAATATTTATGTGTTGTAGTGTACTACAGAGAGTCTCCTGTAGAGAAATTTGAGCTTCATAGCTAAGGCGGATTGTGGAATGTATGATGAGTACTTGGAACAATCTGCCCACTGTGCTTTGTAAACGTGATCAACATGTACAACACAATAAAAAAATAAGCAGAAAAGATGGCATAAATGCAATCAGTAACCAAAAAACGCTTGCTCATAACTGGTAAAAAAAGCAAAGCTGGGCAAACAAATGACACCATAGCAAAAACAATTCGATACGCGATGGTTGCACTGTATATATATATATATATATATATACCATTCTGATTTGTCCGTGCAACCGTGTTTGTGCCTTAAACGAGCCCCTTAATGTTTTAGCGAGATGCTATACGTATACGAGTTGTTTCTAACAGATTGACATTCTGTCAAATTTCATCAAGGATAAATAGATTTATTTTCGAGGCCACGTCCAGAAAACAGGCGAACTTCAAGGAAAGCGGACGGGGGTGTTCATGTTAACATACGTCAGTTAAAACAATATACCATCAAATTTTTCGAATTGTTAGTCGATGTGCAAAGCGACGAGGTTTGTCTTGAAGGAGCATCAGTGCTGCGTGTTAATTAAAAGGCAAGGTTGTTGCGGCTTCGTCGCTTGACATTTGATAATATTGTAGTTAATGTGATCGACCCTACACGCAAAAAGTGCGCTGCGGTGTAACTGCAGGCGAGAGTGCTGATGATGCAGACTGGCTGCGTGGTTTAGACGAGGCGCAGCTGTAAGAACCACATGTAGTGACGAAATACTAATTTCTGCTTCGTGAAGTGTGAACGGTCGTTCGCTGCTCGCGATATCTTTTTTATCCCAGCTCATATACGCGGCCATCATATATAGTGATGAACCGTTTACAGAGACTCCTTCTATAACTAGCGATGAAGTTAGAAGGGCATGACCAGGAGAAAAGCTGTTGGAGAAGATGGAATAGCAATATATTTAATCAAAGATGAACGAGATATCATGCTTGAAAAGCTTGCGGCCCTTTATACGCAATGCCTCACAACTTCAAGTGTACCAGAGAGCTGGAAGAACGCCAATATTGTACTAATTCATAAGAAGGGAGACGTTAAAGAATTGAAGAATTATAGACCCATTAGCTTGCTTTTAGTATTGTATAAAATATTCACCAAGATAATTTCCAATAGAATCAGGGCAACACTTGACTTCAGCCAACCAAGAGAACAGACTGGCTTCAGGAAGGGATAATCACGATGGATGATATCCATGTCATCAATCAGGTAATCGAGAAATCTGCGGAGTACAATCAACCTCTCTATATGGCTTTCATAGATTATGAAAAGGCATTTGATTCAGTAGAGATACCAGCAGTCATAGAGACATTGCGTAATCAAGGAGTACAGGAGGCATGCGTGAATATCTTAGCAAAGATCTACAAGGAGTGCACAGCTACCTTGGTTCTCCACAAGAAAAGTAGAAAGTTACCTATCAAGAAAGGGGTCAGGCAAAGAAACAATCTCTCCAATGCTATTCACTGCATGCTTAGAAGAAGTATTCAAACTCTTAGACTGGGAAAGCTTAGGAGTGAGGATCAACGGCGATTATCTCAGCAACCTTCGGTTTGCAGATGACGTTGTCCTATTCAGCAACATTGGAGACGAATTACAGCAAATGATTGAGGACCTTAATCGAGAAAGTGTAAGAATTGGGTTGAAGATGAATATGCAGAAGACAAAGATAATGTTCAATAGCCTGGCAAGGTAACAAGAATTCAGGATCGCCAGTCAGCCTCTAGATTCTGTAAAGGAGTACGTTTATGTAGGTCAATTACTCACAGGAGACCCTGATCACGATAAATTTACAGAAGAATAAAATTGGGTTGGAGTGCATATGGCAGGCATTGCCAAATCCTGACTGGGAGCTTACCACTGTCGTTGAAAAGAAAAGTGTACAATCATTGCATTCTACCGGTGCTAACATATGGGGCAGAAACTTGGAGGTTAACAAAGAAGCTTGAGAACAAGTTAAGGACCGCACAAAGAGCGATGGAACGAAAAATCTTAGGACTAACGTTAAGAGACAGGAAGAGAGCGGTGTGGATCAGAGAACAAACGGGGGTAGACGATATTCTAGATGGCATTAAGAGGAAACAATTGAGCTGGGCAGGCGATGTAATGCGTAGGATGGATAACCGGTGGACCATTAGGGTTACACAATGGATACCAAGAGAAGGGAAGCGCAGTCGAGGTCGGCAGAAAACCAGGTGGGATGATAAAATTAGGAAATTTGCAGGCGCAAGTTGGAATACGCTAGCACAGGACAGGGGTAATTGGAGATCGCAGGGAGAGGCCTTCGTTCTGCAGTGGACATAAAATATAGGCTGATGATGATGACGATATACGCGGCCAGCGATGGCGAGGCTTTACTATCGCGTTGTGAGCATACGTTATCAGCTGGTCAACACGTTACCTATAGTGACCTTCGTATTACAGCCTACCCAAAGCTCTGCTGAATTAAGCGAACACAGACTAATAGACGGACTAAAATTGCTGAACGTGTTTGGGCCCTCTTCAAATTCCCCCGCGAGGGTAAATGCTGAGCCACGTGAGCAGGCTAGCGGGGCGAGGCAGGATATGGATGATGTTCACTCCAGTGCGCCCTCTTCAGCCCCGTATTCTCCCGAAGTGTTGCCAGTCCCGTGACTGGTTTCTTCAGTGACGCCGTGCAAACCTAGATTCTGTGTTCGTTGAGCGCTCAGACTCTGCCGCACTTGATAAGCGGTGCTCTCGCGGAGTAAACTAGTTACCCTTTGTATTTGCATCCATTTTAGAAATTGAGAGGAACAGGAGCCAAGATTGCGCTGCTTTTTTATTTTTTTCTGTGAGATTTTAGTTCTGTGAAGGAGAGGAAAAGTCTCAGCTATTCTATGTTTCGGGAAGTTTTAACACGTAGGATTAAAAAAATAAAAGTTGCTGTATTTTTCACTTATAAGCGACTAGCTGTGGCGAAGAAGGAGTGACCTTGCCTCGTTTCTCGGCGGTCTGGGTTTCTCACGTGGCCTCGAAAACATTAGAAAAGCAACATTAATCCAGAGTTATCGCTTAAAGAGAAGTTGGCACTACTCATCAAAAAAGAGGTAGCATAGCAACTATAATGCATTTGATATGTTAAGGTTGAAAAAATGATAGCTACTGAAATGCGAATCAGAAGTTGTTTCATTTAGGTATCCTTTCAAATATGGTAGCGAAATTATTCTTATTAACCAACGCTTGTTCGAAGAAACACATGCAAAAATTCGTTAGTCCCGCATGCCACACTGACACTAATAAAATAATGTAACTGTAACCAAAGCTGAAAGCCAGTAAAACTTTCTTCTTTTCTTTGGTATTTGAGTAACATGCCTTGACGTAACAGTTAAACCGCAGGACACCAACAGCGCAGTCAAGACCCGGTGTAACGAAACAGAAAATAATGTTCTAGTTTTTCTGTCCGGAATGTAGCCGCGCTTGTTATCATGACAGCCAATTACAAATATACCAAAACGGGAATATTAATGCGGTTTACAATATAAAAAAAGATTAAATCCTGCCCAGCAGACAAAACAAACATGCTCATAGCAAACAAATAACCTACAGAACATTCCACCAAACAACCAAACGAACAAACGTGCATGCAGTGTTATGCATTGTTTAAAGTTGTTTAAGTTGTATGTAGGCCATGTCGCCGAAAACCAAATGCATGATCAACACCGCAGCCGTTGCCAATGACATTTCTTTTTCAGAACCCATAACGCTTATGAAGGACTTGAGAAGCATGAAAGTTGCTTGCGAAATACAGGAACGATGTTGCTCCACACAAAATGTACCCGAAACGTGTCGATCCACACAATTTCCAGTGACGATCACGACTAAGTAGCACGATCGAGAAGAGGTGTATTACATGAAATTTGTCAGGTTAGAAAAAAAAAAGTTTTGAACAGAAGGAAGTTTTCTTGCATAATTAACCATAACGCCTTTCTTTTCAGTGATTCCGTGAGGGTGCATAAAAACGGGTAGCGCTTCGCAATTCCGATAAATCTCTGTCTTCCCCCCTTCCCCCCCGTTTCACGGTCGCAAATGCATTGCACATTCCGCCGCCACACGCCGGCATGCAGCTCTCTCCGCTATACCTTTGAGCCCCGCAGCAAAGCCAACCTGCAAGCAGCTTTTCAGCGGCGTGTTTCGCCACACATTCACTAGATGGCGCGAGCGTGCCAGAAACGCCCGCCGGCCGCCGTTTTTTTGGCGCCATCTGACGCTGGTTATCGCAAGCGTGGAAAACGCAGAACGAAAGGAACAAATGACGGCGTTGACCGAAAGCAGAAATCAAAAAGGAAGCGCTTCAAAGAAGGTAAAAAATCATTCGAAAAGCGGTAAGAACATGGAACATGCTCGCAGCTTTTGCAGGCTGTAGCACGCAAGCTTGTCTCTGGCAAGCAATAAGCAGCCACTGCAATTAGCCCTTTCTAATATTTCTTTTCCTTTTTCCTAGCAGCCGTTGCGACGGCGTTGAGCCCACAGGCAGTGCTCGTTATACCGGGTTTCGACTGTTGTGCGTGTAGCTGCGCGCGCGAGAAAAAAAAAAGAAAAAAAAAGCATGCAGAGTAATGAAAAAACAATGAAAAGGCACAAACTTGTGACACGAAGGAGGCGTTTGAATCGGTGTGCGCTTCTGTGAGCCCAGACTGGGCAGACTCAGAGCTGGCCGAGCTCATATTTGAGCCCGACGAACGCAGCGACGAGCCCGAGCTCACACCCCGCTTATCGATGTCGCCTGTGCTGTGCTGCTTCTTGATTCGGAGGCCCTGGAAGCAAAGTGCTCAAACAGTGAGTTCCCAGTGTCCCAAACAAACGCCGGGTCCACGCCATGCCTAATACCGCGCCGCTGTGAAACGTCATCGGCTTTAAGCTCTGTGCAACGGTCTACTGGAGGATGCCTCCTCTTTTCTCCTCCCCAGTTTGAACTGAACGTAGTACAAACGTCGGCATACATGGCCACATACACGGCTTACATTAGGGAAAATTGCAGGAGTTAATAATTATTTTACTCTAACGGCATCGAGAGTTTTTACAGGGCAAGGGCATGTTACAAGACCTTAATCTAACTAGAACTTTTTCTACAAAATTCACGTAAATTCTCTGCGTGTGGAGTAATGTGCATTGAGTAGCTTGCGACCAATAAACCCGAGAGAGAGAAAACATTATCTTCAGCAGAAGCCAGACGTCAGTGCAGAACATCAGCTACAGTGCTAGAAATTTTCGAAAAAAAAACTTTAAAAGAAAACGTCGAGAAGTTGCATTTGTGTGTGTGTGTGTGTGTGTGTCGCATGGCTAATGACAGTAACAATATATACAAATGTATATCTCTGCTCTTAGAAGGGATATATATGGACTTCTCTTCAATGGAATTCGTTCCTGTATTTGCGAACAGACTTGATTGTGTGGCTGCACATCCCCTGCCAATATCCTGGCAATGTTGTTTATGCTGCAATTAAGCATAAAAACAGTGACAAATGAAAAATAACACCTGAAGCTTTGTCGCGGCTGCTAGTGCAACCAAGTTACGTCGAAAGCGATTCGCTAGGTTTACGACAAAGAGTGACTCCCATGTCGTCGCAAAAGGAACAAATACTGCGAGTGCGAAATGGGCCTGTGGCTGGTACTTTGCAGCTTGTCTCACGCTACTATACGAGCTCCCCTGAGTCGCAAATATAAATTTACCGCCTGGAACGCTTTAGTGAGTGACATTTTATGTGCGATATGTCAGGCAGCTGGTAGTGAAAAGTTGACACAGAAGCTTCCGTCCGTTTCTGTACCTACGCCGGCTTTATAATAAAGTCTACGTTGAAAGTTGCGAAAAACCCTCATAAGGCGAAAGTAATCAGCACTGTTTTGTCACACCTCTTCTTTTGTCTTTGGCATTGCACGGCAGGTCTCTTTTCTTTTTTTTCTTTTTTTTTTTTTTACTCGTACAAATACGCGAGAGTGACGTTTCGTAGCAGTTGGCTTTAAATGTATACTTTCATGCCTTAATTTTTATTTTTCTGCTAATATGTTTAGCTCTCAAACCTAAAAGGCTTTCGCTATACTGTGTTTATTCTTACTTACTCTGTTATCCTAGTCTGTACTATGCTGAGGTCGTCATCCTTAATTTGCATTCGTTTATACGAAACTCGGCACGTGCGAAAAAAAGAAAAAAACTATTCGAGGACGATATGAATATTAGCAAACTCCTGTGCGATCTAAAAAGAGATCGTTATTTTCGTATCATAATGTATGCTGAACTATGGAAATGACCTCTGCCAAAGGCTACCGCCATCTGAATTGTCCTCAATCGCCTACGTGAAACTGTGGGTGTTTCACCTAATGAAGGGAAGGGTTGAGGTGTAGCCGGCTTTCGGTAGTAAAGCAAGTTGTTCATTCTGTCAGCATGAACTGAGGAAATGGCCCTCCGGTAAAAACGGTGAGTGTCAGGTCCGTTCTTGCTTTTTGCTTCACTTAAAACAGTTGTGACGGTGAGACACTGCCGAAGACAACATTTCAGCAGAGCTTGATGTTGGATAAACTTACTTCAGTTCGCCACTGGCTTGGCTCGATAACCTCTTGCTCCAGGGCGTCACGTCGGGTCGAGACCAACTCAGCACTTTCGTTTTTTGTACCGGCAGTGGACACGCATCCTGTCTATCGCCATAAGTGAAAAGTTGTAGCGGACCAGTAATGTGGTCGTGATGCGGAGAACAGTATTTGAGCTGTTATGCATGTGCTCGTATCGCACACCGTGCTGGCACCGGACTCCTAAGGTAGCATTCACAGATATTTACTTTAGTAAGAAGTGTATGCCCAAGGCGAGCGCCTTTCGCTAAATCACTGAATAAGTAAGAAGTAAGAAGTGTATGCCTAAGGCCAGCGCCTTAGTAAGAAGTGTATGCCCAAGGCCAGCGCCTTTCGCTATCACAATTGTCCAGCACCCGCTCTTACAAGGTGTGCTTGCCTACGAACGGTTTCGCGAATCCTAGCACTGCGCTGCTACTATGTTGTGGTGTTAATGATCTTCGCGTGTTTTTGCTGTCCTGTGTCTATCTCTTCGCTATGTTCCAAACCTATTATTTTCTCACTTCAAGGTGGAGGCCACTGTAGGCTGTTGGAAATCATCGTTTTGTTGAACGTTCGATCGTTTTGTTGAGATAACTCTATGTGGATGTTTTTCAGTGATTTATATGTTTCTACTTAGTTTGATTCAAGCAGCTGAAGTTCAATGAGACTTGATCTAATATATTATTTGATATCAGATGCCGTTTGCTTCAAAACAAGTGTTGAACGCATTGAACGCAAGAAAGCTGTGCACGAGCAGAGTATATACGACTCAAATAGACGCGTACGCTGCTGAATCGTGTAACTAGAAAGTCTTTGTTAGAAAAATAGATATCTGCCGAAGTCACTGCACTTATCGTCACAAAGCAATTATCCTTTTGCACAACTTCTATAGGTGGCGCGAGCGACATTTATTGATGAATAAAATCTACAGACGCAAGGATTTGAGCGACAATGTAATCTGCTGAGCAACTATCTTCGTGCGGCGTGGCTGAAACTTTCAAATTGTAAAAAAATCAGATAAATTCACGAGGTAACCATATAAATATTAGATAGGTAAAACAGCTGCGTTTTTCAAACGCTTACAGATAATGAACATGTGGTTACACGTGTTTTTAAAGGCGTGAAGTTCTCAGTACTTAAAACCTAACGCGCAAGAGAGCATTCACTCACTTTCGGCACCTACGGTACATCCTTGAGTAGATTTTATGCCTTTCAAATAAATTAGAAAACTCGGTTTTCTTCGTCCAGCTTATGTAAAAATAATAATAGCAGTGACATTTTCGTGTTATTCTCGAGAATTTATTTAGTAAGAGCTTTGAATTCAATTGAATTCTGGGGTTTTGTGTGCCAAACCCACGATTTGATTATGAGGCACGCCAGTAAGAGCTTTCTATTTGCATAATAAAGTGAATGCAGTCTGTCGAGTATTATTATGTTCATAATGCCTACAACAGCTCCATTTTTCTCTTATATATTCACATAACGATAACGAGCGAATGCGTATTTTAGCGTTGTAACCTGTTGTTAATGTGTGAACATACGTACGGGCTATCTCTCTATTCACGTGCTATCAGCAGCAAATGAGTAATGCGAATGTGAGTGCGCAGCCTTCGCCATATTCTTCGCCGTATATTGTATATGATGGCGTGCTAAGGATCGTGTCTCCGCCGTATGCGTGATGGCGAAAGGAAGATGTGTGCGTGTGCTACTGTCACACTTTTGTTCAATCGCGTAAATGATGTAAGTTTCACTACAGAGCAGAATTTACTGAAAGCCGTGTGACCAATTACTCCGCTGCAGTTGTTGCCAACATGCAGCGCAGGCAAGCAGATCTATGCGGCTGTGTGCATTGACGGCAAATTCAAAGGGACACATAACGGCTTCGAAGCAACAAAAAAAAACATAAAAACGGTTATTCGGATTTTATGTAGCAAACCAATGGCTGCCGTACTTCAGAAAGAACATCCCAGATATGACATAGTATATGACATTAGCCAGTGGAAGAACTGCTTCAACTAAGCGCTCCTGCAGCGTTTTCTTCGCTCCGATTTCAATGCGCATAAATGTGTCGCCGATCCACAGAACCAGAAACTTCTCTTAAACTGTGCCGCAGTTATTCATTTTTGTAAACACGAGTATGCGTTATGAAGACAGTGCTCGCATGCCTGCATTTTTAGGACCAACTTCACAACGCCGTGACGCCGTGACGATGATTCTGGCACTATGGCATCTTTGCACCTTGGGCAATGCCGCCAAGGCACGTGCGATCGCGAAACGCGAAACTGAAGGTTACCTACACTCTGCGTCACTAAAAGCATCTGGAATTGTAAGAACTGGAGCTAGGGACAGCTTACGAAGGTCTGAAACTCTGAGGTAGTGTCTCACGCATTGCAGGCTAGCGGCTGGCCAGTGCCCATGCGCTGACCGATCGCCGTAGCCAACCTTGGAATAGCATATCTAGACCATGGCCTAGACTTGGGACGATATCAGAGTTCTTCTTATAGATATGAAGTGTTTTTTTTTTTCTTCCTGTTTTTGGTTTACTGTCCTTTAGTGCTTGAATTTTGTGACAACTGATCAGTGATCGAGGGAGTAAGGGAATTCAACGCTTTCATCTCTGTTATAGCAATATGCACAGACATCCATGACGTAGAATTACAAAGTATAAATGAATGAGTTGTCTGTTTCGCTGGCGACATTGCTGGCGCGCCTGCCCCATTTCGCACAGTGAGAAAGAGCCCGAGGACGGGCGCAAGGGAGTCCCGTCGCCGAATCTCTGCCGACGCCGTGGAAGGCACGCACCTGGAGGATGGACTTTTTAAAGTTGGACGACTTCTCGACCAGCGACCGACGACGCTGCGGAGGCTCGTCGCTTCGCGCCTTGAGCACGAAGCCGCCGCGGCAGTCGTCGATCTTGCGGTCCCTCTCGGAGGCCGGGTCCACGGGGTGGCTGCTGCTGTCCAGCGACGTCTGCGAGGTGCGAACCTCGACTTTGCCGCCGGAGCTCGGATTCCGGTTGTGCGCCGCCAGTCCGAAGGGGGCGCTCGACCGGACGCCGTAGCCATGCCGCGTGCCGCGCAGCCACTGGCCCTGGTAGGTGCCTGCGTGTAAAAAATAGCAACACTTAGCCGGCGTCGGCGGTTCGGCCACGTCGCCACGCATTTCTGCCCCTTACGTACGTGCTCTCTCCGCTGCCTTTTGGGCATTTCCTACACTGAGTCAACACTATATGAAGACACCTTGAGAATCAAACATTTATTGAAAAAAGAAATGACAAGCACTGTGTGATGAATAAAATTCCTACTAACATGTTCGTTTCTTACTTGCTGATTAAAGCGAAAGTAAAACACACGCACACGCATACACCAATTATACCAGAATTGCAGCTCACGAACTTAGTATATTTTCCTCGTGCAGCAGGGCTGCGTTGAGCAGGCTATTATAATGCAGTACGTTTGTGAAATGCAAGCATCGTTTCAATATGCTCAGCTGTCTTGCGCGTTTTGTTTAGCTTTCTTGTGAGATAACGCAAAAAATTACTTTCTTCTGCGAAAAAAAGAAGGGGAGAACTTAGCTACTCTGCCTTAAGTTGTATCGCAACAATACTAAGCAGATAATTTTTCAAAGATTGAAAACGCCGACTTACGTTTGGTGGCGAAAATTGACCCTGACTTGTGCCAAAATGAGCCGGAATAATTCAACAGCTAAGTCTGCCTCGGAGAGACGTGCGCGCACTGATCCATGGGAACTATTTCCACCATGCGGTTTCGAAGATAAACCACTTATGCAGAAAGCGATGAAGGCAAATAAGTTGTTTTCTATGAGGGAGAAATGACCACATCGTTGCTGAAATATAACATATTTTTAAGGCACAAAGTTTTGTTCGTCTCATTTATAGGTGTAAGGAAAAAATAATATAACGGTTTGATGGCCTACTGAAGATGAGCAAATAGCGGGACAAGTACAATAGGCACTAGGAGCCGGTGATGAACCCGATAATATCGGTCATTTCATCATTTCGTTCCCCACGAATGTGAGACGACTGCGGCAATGATCGACGCCTTTCATTTAAAAAACTTTCCGCTGTAGGCAGCGAAGAAAATTGTTGCAGTTGTCCGAAAAACTTTGTCGTGGATAACACAGCAATGTAAACAAAGACACGGACATAACTGAGTTTGTCGTGAAATGCATCGTCCATCTCGAGTGCATGACTGTAAACAATTTTTATATCCAAGAAGGCCCGAGATATCTGGTCAGCGATATAGCTGAAGGAAGCCGAGTTTGACTCTCGAGGCTGCGTATCCTTACAAGCGAGTTAGCGTTGATATTATCGCTACAGGGCACCAAGTTACCATAACTGTAATTGCTTACTGCAGTGTGAAAAGAATATTTGGTTAACGAGCCAGTGGTATCACCACTGATAATTCAAAGAAAAATCGCTTTCTCCTCTCCAGGCTTTTTCAGTCTTTTCTTCTCATGCCATGGCCGCATTTCGATGGAGCGAAATGCGAGAACACCCGTGTACTTAGACTTAGGTGCACGTTAAAGAACCCCAGGTGGCCCAAATTTCCCGGAGTCCCCCACTACGGCGTGCCTCATAATCAGATTGTGGTTTTGGTACGTAAAACCCCATAATTGAATAAATAGATGATACCAACAGGGTCAATGTTCGTGACGTCACCAGGGTGAAAGCTGTCGATTGGCCCATATACGAGGGAGTATCCGTGTGCTAGCACGCTTTGCCGTGCAGTCCTACGCCCGCTCTTCCTCGTTGTCTTGCATGATTGTCAGCGCGCAATCAACTGATTTCAGGTCGCGTAGTTGGT
Source organism: Dermacentor silvarum (assembly GCF_013339745.2). Classification (NCBI taxonomy): domain Eukaryota; kingdom Metazoa; phylum Arthropoda; class Arachnida; order Ixodida; family Ixodidae; genus Dermacentor; species Dermacentor silvarum. Next base: position 58,046,054 of record NC_051154.1, on the reverse strand, counting down.
TTTGCACTGTACGTGCGGCGGAAACTGCGTGTAGACGAAAAGCGCGGAGTCCCAGGATAAGCGTTAATGGATGGTGTGTTCAAACAAGAAAAGAGCAACAACGTGACACCTTCGGTACTGGCCTAGTGTCCACGTGTCCTCAAGAGAAGTAAGTGGCCAGGACGAGAGAGAAACCGCTCTCTTGCCTTCTAGTTCTGAGTGACTTGGGGGCCCTTAAAGGTTGAATCTTATTGCAAGAATATCCTACTGACATCTACAGTCAAGTGAAAGGCGAGACCACCTATCGTCTTTGTTTACATAAAACGCAGCGTTACCGAAAAAAAGAAAAACGACATTTATTAATTCGTGCAATAAATTCTTTTACTCGGCGATTTTTTCGTAATACTTCTACAATGTTGTTAAATTTTTATAAAACAGCGCTAAAGAAATTACGGGGTTTCACTTCCCGAAACAGCACAGTGGGTTATGACTCAGGAGGGACGTACTGGAGCCCCCCAGACTCCGGGTTATTTTGATAAATGGGGATCCTTTAACGCGTGCTCACAAAGTGCGGTATACAGGAACATTTTTTTTTTTTTTTTTTTTTTTTGCATTTCATCCCTCGCGGAATGGGGCCGCCACGGCTGGTAATGAAACCCGCGACGTTGTTCTCAGCAGCGCAAACGCCAGCGAGTCATGGCGGCGGATGTAAAACAGCGTAAAAGGACAGATGCATAGTAATGCCCAGGAACCTATAAAATCAGGAGCTTCTGGAGGCAAGCTATTTTGTTTCCGTCACCATGAGGAGGAGAAGAAGGGAGAAAAATAAGAAGACGAAGAATGGAAACACAACGACGACTAAAACGGCGCGGCGAAAAAAAACTGTGCCGCAGGAAGCGAGTCTCGATTTCATTGCGAAGCCCGAACCGTATCGGTCGGTCAGAAAGTAAACATCGTCTTCGCCTTCAGTCGGACACGTCCCCGAGTGCCGCTGGGCAGGGCACCAGAATAGAGACCCCGGCTCAGGCCCCTATGTACACTCGGTATACGCAGCGCCAACCTCGCTCTCAACTGCTTGATCAACATCACCTGCGGGGTGGGTGGCGGTCTGTGATCTGAAGGAAACGGGGAAAGGAGGAGCAGAGATCCGCCGGCGGGTTGCGGACTCCAGACCGCGGACGGCGGGGCCCCCTTGCACGCACAGGCCGCCGCATAGCAAAGAGAGAGGAGAGATGTTACCATGTATAGACCCCTCCCCATCCTCCGCTTTCGCTTCCGTTTTTGTGTACGTCTGCGGCGTCGCTCATTGCTGACAGCTAGTCACGCCATGTTCACTGCGCGTTTATCAGCGACGAGAATGCAATGTGCTGCGTGCTGAGCTCAATTCGACCGCGCTGCACATTGTGGTGAGAGGGACAGAGACATGTGGCGTTGGCGTGTTTACTGACGAACGTGAGCAAACGAGAAGAGGGAGGCAAAAAGCGGTGGAAAGAGAAACGAGCACGAGCTCTTTTTCAGGAATCTGCGCTCACTAAGCGTGGCGCCAACCGCAACAACTCTGTACATCGTCGCCGGGGAGACGATGACAACACGAGGTTTACCCTGCCCTGCACGCGACTTGCCCCAAGTCCATTCTTCTTTGGCCACTTTCCATAATGCTGCCTCGGATGGGTCACGTAACTTTTTTTTTTTTTTTTCGCTTTTATTCTGCTGCGCGCTTCCTAAGGGCGTACTTTGGCGGGGGGTCGAGCGAACGCCCGAGGGAGCACGACGACCGCAGACCACAAGGCTGTCGCGACTGGGAAGCCGAGAGAAGTGGTGTGCACGCAGAAGGAGGTGCGGGGGAGTGTCGCCGATGTGGAGCAGTCGAGGCAAGGGCCAGCGGCTCCCGCGTGACGCCCAGCCGAGTGAGCTATCGATTCGCCTCCCAGGGAGAGACGCCGGCCGGTTGAATGGTGTGAGCGGAACCACGCCGCCAGAAAGCGCTGCCCCATTTCCGCGTCTACGCGCCGGGGCTCGCTCGACACGAGAACGCCGCGTTCGCGCGCCGCGGGTCGCCAAATGCGTCCTGGTCATGTCGTTTGCCGCTGCGATCGCGGTCGAGAAAAAAAGAGAGAGAGAGAGAAACAGAGCAAAAGAAAAGAGGAAGGCGGCGGCTCGAGAATTTTACGACGATTCCTCGGCACTTGGTCATCTCGGCAAGGACAAGTGCCGTTAGTGTGCATAATTACGTGCACCACGTTGAACGTTTTACCGGCAAATCGTTCTTTGCTCAATGAATATCGGCTACTAAACGAGCCCATAGAGCTACCGAGGCTAAGGAAACGACACGGGGAATTAAAAGCGTGTGATGCAAGGGAAAATCGATTTCGTGCTTTTCGTCAAAACTGGAATGAACGTGAAGGAAAGTGCAGCACTTAACACCACGACCCCTTAGCACTTGTTAGATCGTGGAAATGGTTGGGGCAGCGTGCTGGCGCCATCTGCTGGAGGTCGCTGGGTCAGGACAATTTGTGTCAGAGCGAGTGCGACTCGAGTGGCAGGCAACCGTTAGCCGCACTGCTCAATGTGAAGCGAAGATGGCTCATTCAATGAACGCCAGGCCATGAGACGCGATAAGGCCCGCCATCGCTTTTCAGCTTGAAGAATTTTGAGGCTCGCCTGGCACAATTTGGAGTTGCTGCTACAAGGGAGCCGCGAAAGCCAATCACACGAGAAGCGACGGCCAACCCATGTGGCGACCCATGCGATAACATATATACTTGCGTTATGAAAAATGGTTACAGCGCAGTAATGAAGACGAAACACATCCGCGAAATGCACAGAACGGTTCGCTGGTTTAGGGGATCGCTTTTGTGTTTCGTCTCGCTTCGCGCTGTAACCACATTTCCTAATACTAGCAACCAACTCGCCCTGATTTCAGCAACATTAACAGTTACATACATTCCATATCACGAAACAGTTGACTACGCTGGTTCAAAAACCAGCCTTGCTCCAGCCAATCATGATAGTGAACATAATAGCGAACATAAGAGGCGCAACTAGCCAATCAATACCAAATGGCTCTTACGAACAAAAGCTTTTGCGAATTCGGCCCTATAGAGGCAAGCGTCAGATAGCGTGAACGCATTGCTTAGCGTGCATTGCTTAGCTTAGCGTACCGGAAAGAAGGAGCACACTTACAAACAAAGCATATTTACTCACTATTGTTTCGGCCGTGGCACGGCCTTCGTCTGAGTAAAACCGAGGCACTCTGACGTCTTTTACTCTGACGAAGGCCATACCACGGTTGAAATGTTCACAAGTAAATACGTATTTTTTTGTGAGTGTGCTTCTTTCCGAACTATATATATAAAGTTTGTAAGTTGGACCCTTAGGCTGAATTCACAAAGCTTTCCTTACTAAGTGTTCTCTTTTCCATTGCCCGGTCGCTAATAGCATACCCAGTATCAGGATTGGCTAATATTTTCTCTTACGAAATATTCTAGCTGAAGAGGTTTTTGTGAAAAGAGGCACATGACGTCACACATGACGCTTTTGTGTCAATTAATGAACACCCTCCTCTTCGACATTTTTGCCCCCTTTATTTTCTTCGTCTTTTGTAACGGAGACGCTGCTCGGAAGCGCTTATATTCTGTTAAAACGGAGACGGAGAAAAAGCGCATCTCAGTTCGTTAGGTGTAAGCCTACCGAAAACACCATGGCGATTGCATTGGGCACGGCGGCACATCTATCGCGCCGAGAGGGAGGGGGGGGGGGGGGGGGGGGCAGCTATAGCATGGTATACATTCGCCGGTCGGGCAGGCATCAGCGTACGCGGTACAGCAATGAGGGCTCGAGGCCTGAGCGCCGACAAGAGTCTCGACGGCGGGTACCGGCTGCGTAGTGCGCACAGGATGAAGGCTGGCCCAGCCCCTGTCGTCGTGGTGGGGCCTAAATTTAGCCGTCGGTTTATTCTTCTCATGAGAAAAGCGGACGCCTCAGCTGCTTTGTTCGGGGAAAGGTTCAAAAGACCGCGAGCTAGACGGGCTTCATCGCCACGAAACCCTGTGAGTAGAATAACATATCACAAATTAGACGTTGTTACCTTGCCGCCTAGTGTCCGTGACAAACTCGCGCCGTTATCCGTGAGACGCGGGAGACAGGACTTGTTGTCTTGGGTGTCACTTCACGTAAGCGTCGCTCGCTATTCGGTGCAGGTGACGAAGCGACGTGACGCAAACCACTGACAATTTATTTCGACTTTTTTTTTTTTTTTTTTCACGAACAAAAGCCTTCCTGTCGGCACCAGAGGGTGCTTTACGGCAGTACGTCAAGGCTACGACATAAGCGGCAATAACATCCGGCGCACAAGATGGTAAGCTACTGCGTCCTCAGGAAAAAAAAAAATGGGACGATACCAGTGCCTCTATTGATGAAGACGCTTCATTTTATCAGTTCGAATGATGTTACTGCTTTATCTGTGGCTTCATCATCTGCTCAAAAATAGGTCTGTAACAAACAACAAATCGTCGAGGACGTTCTGGTTACACTTGTTTGTTGAAATATGTGACACATTTCTCCTATTACGAAAATAAGGGAGTGACCTTTTCTCTGCGTTCTTATTAGTGAGCTTAGCAAAAAAAACACCGCCCAAGCACTCCGTACAGATGGTTAACCAGCGAAGCTGAAACCTGCAGCCCCGGTGTTTAGCAGTGGGTTAATCCCGACGCTGTACTGAAGCGTTTCTCAATTATTGGTTACATGTTTGTGTTTCTAGTGGAACGCAAGCGCCAATGGCGGTCGGATGCTGCTAACTACGACGCCGAGCTAACTCGAGATATTGAACGCATGCGACAACGGCGAGCCGAGGAGCCGGCGTTGCGGGCAGAGCAGGTACGACGCAAAGAACGACGTCATTAACGGCGCTGCCAATGGCGCGCGCGCTTGGGTGCAACGTAGAGAACGATGTAACGATGGTGCAACCAATGGAGACGTTTATCGAAACATGGGACGAACGGTTTTTCGTTTCGCCTAGCCATATACAGCTTTCGCTGTAAAAAACGGCTTTGAAATCACAAAGACGTCCACAATGAATAACAGTTCGCACCAATTATCTCGGTTTGACGCCCAAAACGGCTAAGTGGGTCGTCATATAGTGGAGGGCTCCGGATTCATTGCGTTCAAGATGTTTCGAGATCGTATGCCGGCCACTATGGTCATGTTGGGGAAGGGCGCAATGCGAAAATCACTTCTGCACTTATATTTAGATGCGTGTTAAAGAACCTCACTGTGATCGTTTCTGAGAGGATGTTAGCAGCGCAGGTGCTATACATGGAGAAGAAGAAAGAATAGTCGAGACAGAGCGCTGTCTAGACAGTTCTTTCATCTTCCCCGTGTGCATGCACTGTAATGATCCTTTTAGAAATTACATTACTAACAAGCCCAAATTGTCGCCACTGTGGACTTATCTCGCTAATGTTATTGAAGCGAAGCCTTCTTTGTGCAGAGTGCTAGACCTGTTTTTATGCTATATCACTGTGGTTATAGCAATTGGAAACGCGGGGAGAGGATTTGGCGGAGAGAGAATGATGGGAGAGGCGTAAGATGTAGAGGAGGCAGGGTTGTGAAGGGCACGGCGCCGGTTGATTGGCTGCGTCAGTTATTACGTCATCCCCGCCGTGGCGGATGCGACAGCTGCGCTCGGTTGCGGCAGAAGAGACGCATCTCAGTAGTGTGCGTTACCGCGGCTCCGGCTGGCGCGTTGTGTAAGAATCACAGAGATGGCTTCAAATGGAGCGCCCCGTCGGTCAGTGAAAAGTGACACAGCACTTGAAGTTGCCAAAACGATGAGGGGCCATATTCACAAAGCTAGAGTGTACTAGATTGGGGGAGTGGGTCCAACGCAGGCTCCCCGCTGAGGCTTTTTTTATTGAAAAGTTGGTGGCGCCACCGTCGCTTTCTCCCGAATGCAGCTGCATGGAGCTTTGACAGGCGGATACTCGGTGGCGGCAACAGTGATATTATTCCCCACCGATCTATCGTAAATAAAATGGGACAAAAAAAGCGGCGGAAAGAATGCAAACGACGCAACAACGACGGTGCGTCGAGCAGACGACAGCTACTCAGCCCGTGAGCTCGCCTCAGCCAATGAGCGCTACCGAAACAGCCGGAGTCAACGTTTATTGGCCGGAGATTCAAAATAAGGCCACAATTTCAACGTTTTTTGCTTCACCCTCGGCGCTTGCAAAGGCGTCCGCTGGACCCACTTCCCCACTCTAGTACACTCTAACAAAGCTCTTCGTTAGTAAGCGCTCTTTGCCATTGTCCGGTCGTCTTCGCAAATGTGTCCCCAGCATCAGGATTGGCTGAACTTTTCTCTTACGAAGAAATCAAGCGTAAGACGTTGTTTTCTTTTTTTTTTTTATGAATACGGGCCGAGAATCTCGATAGGCAAAAAGAGGCGACCAAGACAGTTGGGCAACGAGAACCCTCGCTACTTCTACAATTTGTTGAATAATATTCACAGTCGTAAGTTGTAAGTTTCTGCAACTTACAATACAATAAGTTGTAAGTTCATGTTTTTTTATCCCACTCTCTCTCCTCTTTAAGCCTTTCTTTCCCATCCCCGACCACGCGACAGTTCTGGGCCCGTATTCATAAAAACGTCTTACGCTAGAATTATTCGTAAGGGAAAATTTCATCCAATCCTGATGCTGGACATTATTAGAGAAGGCGGCCGGCCTGGCAAATAGCACTTACCAACAATAAGCTTTGTGAATTCGATCACACGTGCCTGCTTGAACGTGGAGAAAGTTACGATGCCAGGGGCTTTTACTTCCCATTTCCTCTACAATAAATACCATACTGCTAATAATCAGCGAGTTGGCTGCAATGCTTTGTAAGAACTGGCGGCAGCCAGTCGTGGTAGTGAAATTGACGTTAAGAAAGGCCCCTATAATAAACATTTCTTTTTGTTCATGGACCCAATAATTTCTTGAAACTGAGTGGTCTACCGTCTAATGTCACAAAGACGATTTAAATTTCTGGAAAAACAGCGGCATTGTTGGGCGTCATTAACGCATGTAAAAAAGAAAACGTTTTGTTTACAAGAGCGCTTTTTATCAGTACTGTCGCTGTGTATGATATGTGATATTATCGTTGTTCGCATTGTTGCTTTGAGAGTTGCTTTGTAATGTCGTTGTGTTGTTTTGACTGCTATGTGAAAATGTCGTTGTGTCTGTATAAACCGTTCCTTCTGCTCTTTCTCCTACAAAATTATGGGCAAAAGTACAAAAACTATATATGTAAATGCACCACCAGTTCAAGAGCCAAGGAGTATCCGGCACCGTATTTTGGCGGCAAGATCTCCTTCCATAATGCCATTAAAAAATTGAGAAGATACATATTTGTGAAGCCAACCTTCTGTCAAATCGGCTTAGTGTCCTTTGTAAGTTGTACACCTTCCGCCTTGAATAGCGCAGTGTGTACGTGCTCACTTTTCGCGCGAGCAGTCGGTAAAAAAGAGGACTTGCCAGCGCAGTTTTTAACCTCCAGCGCAATAAAAGCACACCAAACCTTTCTTTTTTTCTATACTGATAATTCAGCGTCGATTTCTTTTTGTACAGCAGTGCTTTGGGTATAGTAAGAATTTATTCAGATAAGATGTCAGAAACAGGCGAAACGTATGACATAAAACAACTTCCAAGGAATTTGACAAATTACCTTGGCAATTCGGTCGTAATGCGGTATCATTACTGCGAAAGATGCCTACTGCCAGCGATTTCTTGGATGCATTGCACAACGCGAACTCATCCGAAGAATGCGAGCCGCCCTGTAGTCACAGAGGCCGCCCACCAGGTCTGAACAACAATCGCTCAAAGACATTACATCCAACACGGAAGCTCGTCGCAAGTGAACCTGCGCCGAGTAGCAGACCCATGCCGTGGTATCTGCCTTCAGAAAGCCTCCTTCCGTTCGCCTTGCTTCTATCATTGTCTTGGAGGCACTCATCAGCCGCGTCTTCTCAACCGGCAAAAGCAGTACGTGCCTCTGTATAGCACGGCCTTCCGAACCACTTCGGCCGGGGCATCATTTTTGAATAGCAGCACTGAGCCCAGTTGCTTGATCCAGCCTCGATTAACGAAGCTGTGTGAATCCGATTACAAATCATTGGCTGAACTGTCAATTGTAAAATTACAGCTCCGGAAAAGCATGCCCTACAATGCGACGCAAAATGCGATTTCCTATTTGGCCTGTGCCATAGCGATTAAGACGGCTTCCTGACAAATGATGAATGAATGAACAACTTTATCTGTCAGGATTAAAACCCTGCAGGATCTGCGAGGGTGGGAGGCGACAGAGATATCTACTCGTGGTAGAGCCCCATCACCTCCACGGCCCAGCGCAGGACGTCGTCCTGCAGACCAGGCTCGGAGCTGCCTAGGGCAGCCCCCCACAGCCCCACGCTCTTAAGGCTCGGGGAGGGGGGGGGGGCATTCTAGAAGTATGTGGTTATAGTTAGCATGAGAGACTGCGCAGCGATAGCAGCCGGGATCGAGAAATTTATCGGGGCATAGTTTATTCAGGAGTGACGGAGTAGTGATGGTGTACGTCTGCAGTTGTCTCCATTGGATTTCCAGTTCCCTCGAGTAGGGACGAGTGAGAGGGGGTAAAGTGCGTCGAAATTACTTGTGTTGGCAAATGTCGTGATATGTAATGAGTCTATCACGCGAGACGCCGGCCTCAGCCTCCCCTTGTGTTGTCTGTGTTGGGTTCGTGAAACCTCTGGCACAGGCATGGGTGGCTTCGTTGCCTGGCAGGCCCTCGTGCGCAGGAGCCCAAACGAGTGTAACTTCTGATTGAACTAGTGATTTGCGTGCGATGATTCCAGCCAGTCTGCCGATACACCCGGCTCCATAGCCGTACACGGCTGATTTAGAATCGCTGGTGACAGTGGTGACTGAGGGGATAGTGAGAGCCAGCACTATGGCTGCCTCTTCTGCCTCCTCTAAAAAGTGGGTGCATATAGAGGCCGCAGTCACCAGCTGGCCTTGTGGAGTTAGTGCCGTGATAGTGAATTTATGGGGGTTTGAGGGGTATTCTGCAGCGTCTACGTATAGTGTGCCGGGTAGTTTATCGTAGTGGCGGTGCAGCACTCGCACACGAGCCACTCTCCGCATGTGGTTATAGTATGGGTGCATGTTCCGGGGAAGCGGCGGTACATACAGTTTGGCTCGGAGCTCACTCCGCAGAGGAATTTTGCGTGTAGGTTGGAAGGAAGTGCTAATATCAAGGCTGTCAAGTATGCATCCTCCGGTAGTGGATTTTGCGAGTCTGTAGTCTGTAGGTGTTGCACTGTGTTATGTGTCCCAGTGGCAAGAAATCGTTCCGTAGATGTTCTCATGGGTAACCCTAGAGCAAATTCGTGAACCTTGCGGACAAGTGTATTGATCTCCTTCCCGTTTAGTCAGAGTGAGGTAGGGCACAGTATATGTAATGTGAGGCATTACGAATGCTTGTACGAGTTGGAGAAATTCTCGCAGGCCCCCTCTCTTGTGTGATACTCTGCCAATTAGTCTAATTGTCTGATCAACAGATTGCCTAAGCCTCTGAATTATAGAATTGTAGCGATTTGGGCCTGTTGGTTGTACATCGAAAATAGTTTGAAGCGCAAATACACAGACACAAAAGAGCACACGAGACACAGACATTGCGCTCGTCTGTGTCTCGTGTGCTCTTTTGTGTTTGTGTATTTGCGCTTCAAACTATTTTCTCTGAATTATAGTTGTGTTTTGCCTATTTTCTGTATGGTGAGACCTAAGATCCGAGTGTTATCAACGATAGGAATGGGAGTGCTATTTAGGGTGATATGAATTGGAGTCATGTTTTTCGGCTCGTTTGTGTGAGGGGAGAAGCAGGAGCTCTGATTTGGTTGGAGCGCACGTAAGGTTGAGCTGCCGCGCGCATTCGTTGACCCGGTCCGTGGCTTTCTGCAAGAGTTCCTGCAGCTCCGCGTCCGAACCACCGCCCCTGGTCCATATGGTGATGTCGTCCGCATAGAGGGCAAAGGAGATCTCTGGGATTGCCTGACGTTCGCGCGCGATGTTTAGCATCGTGACGTTAAAGAGGAAGGGGTATAGCACTGAACCTTGGGGCGTTCCAAAGCTGCCCAGGTTGAATTCCGAAGAGTGCTCTGTACACATGTGAATGGTGGCTGTTCTATCTGTGAGAAAGTTGGAGAAGTACGCTCTCCAATGTCTAGTCCATTAAGTTCCCTCAATATGGTTGCATGGCTAACGTTATTGAAGGCCCCACGAAGGTCAAGTGCGAGCACAGCTTTCGTGTCGAGACCTGGACTGTGCGTAATTATATCCTTCTGAAGTTGGAGCATGACATCCTGGGTAGATAAGTGCTTACGAAAGCCAATCATTTCGGTTGGAAAGATCCCTGCCTCATCCACGTATTCCGTTAGTCGGTAGCGAATAACGTGTTCTAGCAATTTGCCTAGGCATAAAGTAATGGAGATGGGGCGTAAGTTATCGGGGTTAATGGGTTTGAATGGTTTTGGAATAAAGATTACCCTACCCTGGCGTCTCGCCATTGCTTGGGGAGGGTTCCCATCTCCAAGCATTCGTTAAAGTATTTTGCGAGGCAACCACTTGAGGGGGGGCTGTCGAGGTTACGAAGCATTTTATTAAAGACCTGATACGGCCCCGATGCCGACGTTGTGTTGAGGTTGGCCATAGCGTGTGCAACTTCAGCCTCCGTAATCGGGGCGTCCAGTTCTGGGTTGCGGGATCCTGTGTAATTTACGTGGGGAGCTTTTGTCTGCGAGGCGAGGTGTTTATCGCGTAACTCTTGGGAAAAGCTTGCAAGATCATCTTTTCGCTCGTGCAGTATTTTATTGATCTGATGACCATGTACAATTTTGGATTCAGTCGGATCAAGAAGATGCCTCACTAGTTGCCACGTCCACTTATTGCTCAGTCGCCCACTAAGACTTTCACCCTTTTGTCCCCATTGCTGTTGAGCCAGTTGCTCAGCATAGTCCTGGATTTCCAGGTCCAGCTTCGCTATCCGGCGTCGGAGCTTCCTATTAGATCGTTGTCCTCTCCACCTTCGCAAGAGCGAGCTCTTGGCCGTCCACATGTGAAGCAGTTTCGCGTCGATTTCTTGCATCTGTGCCTCCTCAGGCAGGGGTATATCTGAGCGCATCGTCCTTTAACTGCTCAACCCACTGTTCTGTGTCAAGAATGTCGCCTGTATTCACGGAATGTAGCCCAGTCTGTGATACTGAGTTGAGTGAGCAACTAAATGGCTTGTGTTGAAAGCTAAGGGAGGTTTGAACAATATTATGATCGCTGCCTATGTTGTCGTCTAAGCGGAGCCAATCTACATTTTTGGCGCGAAGGGAGAGCGTAATGTCAGGTGTCGTATCCATGGCGACTTGATTACCGAGTCTCGTCGGTGTATCTATGTTATTATGTACGGTAAGGTGCGAGTCTTGAATGAGTTCCCATAATTCCCTACCCTTGGGAGTGCTGGTCGTGTTCCCCCAGGCCTGATGCGGTGCATTGAAGTCACCCACAATCACTAACGGGTGACGACCAGCTTCGTTGCGGGCAGAAACAAGTGTCAAATTTGTGTTTTTTGTCTTTGGGTTTGCTGTAAACATTGAGAATTGATATGGTAGGAATTTTGTGAGATCGTGGAAGAATTTTAATAAAGTCGTGTTCTATGTCGACCCCGTCAAATTTGGTGTGTGTTACTGTGAGGTGTCGTTGCGTAAGGAATGCCGTGTACGACCCTGCAGCGGAGCGATGCGACTGGTGAATATTATATCCCGGTAGTTTCACTGCCCATTGCACTTCTTGTACTGCTATTACCGCCGGTGGGGTTGGGCTATTGGCTACATAGTGTTGGAAATTAGCTTTCTTTTTTTTTTTTTTGTTCCCTGGGCAGTTCCGTTGCCGGATAATTAAATATTTGCTTTTCTTTGTTTTGGACATTAGCCAGTGTTGGAATGAAGGGGATGATCGTAGCAATCATGTCTTTGAGTTCGTCAATTTTGCTCTCAATATTGGTCATGCGAGTCTCGAGGTTTGTAATGCGCGTCTCTAGGGTAAGAAATATCTGATCAGTTTTGGTTTCAAGAGCTATGATTCTGTCGTTCAGAGCCAAGTAGGCGTCTGCGTCTCAGAGGATTTCAGCCTCGTCGGAGCTCCTGCGCTTGGCGGGCGGAGGTCCTGCCGTATTTCGAGGGGGAGGCGCCACCAACAGGCTCGCCTGCATATTGTTAGTAACTTCCATGTCCTCTGATGCATTGGACGTACTAGGGATTGGGGAGTTAAGCTATTGGATTTGAGCTTCAATCTGGGCTATTTTGACTCTTAACATTGCGTTTTCTTGAGCTAGTGAGAAAAATTTATTGCAGTTTGTCAGGTTGGGAGGGAAGTTGGGAAGTGAGGAGCCGCGAGAAGCTACCCCAGCCATCAGGATCAGCGCAAAGCCAAGTGAGACAAATGATTAATATTAGCAGACGCCAAGCGACTGCTATCCCAACTGAGTAAAACCGAGACAAAGCGAAACTTTTGAGGTTAGCCTCCAAACAGTTTTGCACATTGCGAGTTTAAGCAGCATTTAGTTATTTTCTATCGTTAGATTTCAGTGTAACGAATATTCTTCATGAAATGCCTCTGTAATGCTAATCATGGAACGCCAGCCTGACAGGTGTGAGCTGGACAAGTCGAGCGCTTGTAACGTAATGGTGCCCGTCTCAAGAAATTACAATTAATAATACCACACTACACGTGTGCCAGTATGATGTCATTTGTAATCGTCTCACACGACAAGTATTAACAACAAATGTGGAATACTATTTTAACTCCGTATCACCTTTTGGCACAAAGAAACGAAAATGAAAAAAAAAAGAAGAAAACGCGACCACTAAACTTTCAGCTGCCTATAGGTAAACACAGTTGCGGTAATGCGATAGTTTCAGAGCAACTGTCAGCGTGCCGTAGAGTAACAACAGTAGCTTCGCAGTGCGCCTAATCAAATAAACGCACTCAGCTAGTCCAGCATCAGTTTATCTTGCTCTGTAGAGCACAAATTCGGGCTGATAGGTATAACAGGTTTGTTGCCCCGCATTTGGCTATCGAAAAATTTCTTTACAATAGGTAGGCACCGTGCACGCAGTATTACGAACCTGTCGTGAGTTTATTCGCGAGGAGACACCTGAGCGCATTCTTTACTGCCCTCGATATAGTGCAGGTGACTGCGCTATAGCTTGCGTTAGGCAGGTCCCTAATTGAACGAATCATTCTTGAATTCCGACCTCGCCAGCCGTCACAGAACAGGGTGACGAAATCACTGTTACAATTATTAAGGCTACCCAACTTTTGTTTTCGAAGACAAGGTCTTCTTTGGCGACTTCACATGGGTTGGGAGCCTGTACGTGGGATCAGGATCTAGCTATCTGGCCTTTTGGTCAAAATACCTAGAGGCCGAACCTTTCGCGCCTCCAGAGCATCGTATATAGCGAGTCGCAAAAGGTATCAAAATGTAGGTTTCAACGAGACAAGACTCTAGAAATAGTCGCAGAATAGGTAAAATTAACGGTAGGGGAGTAATTAGCGCCTAATACAGTCGAACATTAATTACATTGCACCTTAGACTGCACCATCTCCGGGATGGGCCCACCTAGCGTCCTGGTCAAAAAGACAGAGAGAGAAAGCAAGGTATGTCAACAAAGCTCCACGCGAAAGAAGATCAACGTGGACGTACATGCGAGTAAAAAAAAAAAGAAGAAAAAAAAGAGCGAATTGAAAAAGTCAACATGAATAAAAGAAATAGAGTGTCCGCAATAAGATATCAGGTCTGATAATGGATCGAAGAAAATATTGCAAATAATGCGAAGAGATAATTCAATTATGCAGCATTGCATCATATTTAATGACCCCCCCCCCTCAAATTTCAGCCCATATAAATACATATACCATGTACGTCGGCCTTGTCTTCTTTCGCGTCGACTTTAGTTGACACGCCTGTCTTCCTCCCTTTTTTTTTTTTTCTTTTCTCATGGGTTACCACGCGGCATTAAATGCTTGCAGGCCTGTTCCGTGTGCATGTGTTCGGTGTCTGTATTTCCATGTTATCATCCTCCATCCCTCATTCTAGGGTAGCAAACCAAATTGTCTGTTCTGTTTAACCTCCCTGCCTTTCTCATTTCTTTCGTTTCTCTCTTACTATCCGCATTAGGACCATGGCCTTAGATAATTGGGGCAAATAAAAGTGTCGGATTTGGCTTAAGAGAGGCACCTTAGAATCATTTGAAAATATGCAGGCCTCATAATGATATACAGACAGTTTCTGAGAAGACAACAGTTGCCTCCCTCCAAAGTAGGGTGTCACTGCTTGTATCACACAAATCTGTGCACATAATTGCTAGCTTGCTGTTACTTCTGGGGCGTTAGGCGCCTTGACCGAATTAACCAAGAGCTACAAGGCTACAGCTAACCATCAAGCGCATCAAGGAGGTCAACGAAACAGTGTGCGCCGAAATGCAGCAGCAATCAATGTTGCAGGAAAGTTGGCTCGCGAACAGAAAAGGCATACAAGAAAAGAGCGTCGGCCATCACATCGGGGAAAATGTGGAGAAATCGAAAACGTTCGATATTGTTTTTCGCTCAGCGCCGCGTATCGTTAATGGAGCCTGGCATGTAGGAAAAGTTTTCTTCCGGTCGTTCCCTGTTTACGAGCATTTGTCACGGACACTTGTCGCCACAGCGTACATATACAGTCCATGTTAGACGACCGTCACGACGGACGCGCCACCTTCGCCGAAGCACTGCAGAGACGTGGAATTTGTTGGCGTCGCCAACTCTGCAGTGCGCAGTCCAGCGAAGATTGCCAAGGGTCGGCGAGAGCTGGCACAGAGAAAGCAGCTCAAGTGGATCCGAAAACATTCGAAATACAGCGCGAGAAGACAGAAGAGTGGCGACCGTTTCAGGACGCCATAGGAGCGTCAACAGGGAAGCCTCAGAGTGGCCTTATCCCTCGGCAGCTTAGCCTGAAACCAGAGAAGTGCGCGAGGAAGCGGAGCTTTTTCAAGCACTTTCCTGGGCAGCGAAAAGGGCATCGGAGCACGTTCACATCTGTCTTTATGCACTGCCCAGAATCGTGTTTAAGCGCCATGGTCTGGGCTTGTAGAATGCGTATTCTTCGTTGTTTATTGAGAAGTGATGCAGAAGAGGGCCGAATTGTCCGAGAATAAGTCGACGCTTCCAGCAGCTTTCGTCTTCTTCTGAACTTCGTCTGTAAGCAATGGAGTCGAGTCTTTTCGAATGGTATGACCAAAACAACATTCATTTATTCTGTCTCTCTCTCTCTCTCTCTCGTCGTCGTCGGAAGAAATAAATTATTCGACGTAGTATTGCGTTCCCCCCAAAAATGCTCGCTCTTTTCAGATGTAATATATTTACATTTACGTTTAAATTACATTGTAATATTACAATGTGATATCACAATGGAATGATCCTGCAATGTTCAACTGTTCGCACGCAAGTTCACCAACCAGCAGAAAAAATAAAATCAGCGCTCTTTTTTCTTGTTTATTTTAACTCGTACAAATCGTTTTAACGAACTCGTGGTCAGTGTTCCAAAGTCCAAGCGAAGCTTTCTGCTGAGATGTCATGCTCAGCTGTCGATCATTATAACCTACCCTCTCTAAGAGTGGGTAGCATAATATGTTAGCCGTAACTATCGCGCAATTCATACAGGCGCCACGCGCGAGCTTCGCAGCGGCGCCGCCACAGGGCGCCACGTGTCAAGAAGGCAGCGCGAGAGAGGAGTCCGCTGCACACACGACTCATACCAGTGCCTCCTCTGCTCATACATGACGCGATTCGGCAGTACGGCGCGTGGCGACATTGCTCCGATGCTAATCGCATTGACGTCGACATTAATCGTGAGATGGGTTCTGTCGGAATGTTTTCTTTAGCGCTTCTTTCAGCGGAAAACGTTGACATATACGTTTAGCAAATTCTGAAGTCCAAATAGGCACAGCGGGTGGAACGCAACGTCATGAACGCTGAAGGCATATTGGATCGTAGTGGTTTATTGCAGTCGCCCGGTTGGTTCAGCGAATTCGTTCGCGCGATCGAGCCGGCCCCCGGTTATCCCTCTTAAAGTTAAGGACGTAATTTCCCCATGGTAAACACGAAAGTTCAAGGGGACTAAACCGACACAAGTCTACAATATTACAATAAAGGTCGCAAGTACCGAACTAGCTGGAAAGTCGTGGCGCTAAATTAAATCCAGTTACTGCGTTATGGTTCTCGCGCGTTACTCGGAGCAGTACTAGCACCAAAACACGGCATCGAAAATAACACTATAGCGATCCTAAAATATCTAAAAAAAAAAATTCCGGCAGAAGCCAGTTCACGGATGAGTGTCAACGTTAACGCGATTAGGTTTGAAGCAATGTAGCAATACACTGTACTACCACCACCGGACCGAGTCTTGTACGAGGCATGTAAGTCCGCGTGTGGCGAGTGTGTGAGTATGTATAGTATGTATTCAGAGCGTGAGTATTTTTTTTTCCTTTTTTTTTCCTTTTTCAAGTTTGCTGGCATTCTCCTAGTATTCAGACAAGATTGTCTGAATATATATGCTATAACGCGGATTCGATTCTGCCCAGCACCGGATCATTTTTTTTTTTTTTTGTCACTGAAGAGCGGCACGTACCCAGCGTCGCACCTAGAGACCCAAGTTGGACCAACGGTTAGTTTTAAACCCGGTTCCATTAGCCCACTAGTCTGATGCTCTATCCATTAGACCAGGGGTCTCCAAACGTTTTTGGCCACAGGGCCGGATTGACAACCAGGGCTGGTATCGAGGGCCGAATGACAAATAATGAAATATTTGTGAAAATAAATTCGTAAACATACGTAAAACTTTTGTAACAATTAATCGACGTGCATTTCTATACATATTTTTTTTATTTCAATTTGTTTCCTCCACCTGCTGGCATAACGTCCAGAGGGAGAGCAAAACAACTATTTTGGAATCAGAATTTCACTTTCACCTCCAAGTCTCCGTGGGTGTATTGATTTGAAATAATATCAAGCATTCGTGGTAGCGAACGCTGCTTGTTCACATTTCCGGTAGCGTGCTGTTTTTGGCTTGTTCACAGTCATTCGATCTGTACCAAGCAGATATGTACGACACGTTGAAGTGGTATGAGAAACGTTACCCTTCATTATACAAAGAGCCTTTTGTTTCGCTGATGCGTTGTTACCGCAGCTCCGTTATTTCCATGAACTCGTGTTGACTTTTGTGCACAGTGTTTACATTTCTGCAGTGTAGAAGGGTTAGCTATTTGGTGTAGCACCTGTCATTAATAAAATAGCACAACACAAAGTACAGAGAAAGCAGAAAAGATGACTCGAGTAAGTTCAAGTTTGGCTCATTTTAATAAAATGAGACAGAAATGGTATACGACTACGCGTTTGAAAAGCCGCCCCCGTCTTTTGTCGCTCCAGAAAGGCACTGATCGTGGGTTCAAATCCCGGACCAAGACGAATTTTCCCTCAACTGCGAAGCGTTCTTTCTGAGAAACCCGTATGGGTTTACTTTGTATAGCTTCGTGCTACATGCGGGTGGATGACAATTTTTCCCTTTGATACTTCTAATTAAACGGACCATGGCAGTGCATCTAGATCACAGCTAAATGGATTTTGAACATTTGTAGTTCCTCCTCTCTGGTATCAAGACGAGTCAATCACTCACAAAATTGCGTTTGCAGATCACCGAGGATTCTTGTCGCAAGCAGGGAAGGAAATGCTGTATTAATCTCCGTGCAATTCCTCGAGCAACAGCAGCAATGCTCCCACTTTCGATTTTGCGACCACTTCTCGGAAACTGTAGTTTTGCCCAGAAGCCTTTTATCTTCATGTACAGGTCACGTACATAGACATAAATGTATGTCCATGTAACAAGACCTCTCCTTAATTGCAGCTTCACATTGAGCTTATTCATGCGCTCCTTAAAGCGGACGCAAAAAGACAATTTCTAGAGCCACTCGTACTGGTCTACGGTAATGGCTAGGGATGATCCTTGTGTACAAATATTTTTTTTTTCTTCCCTAAGGTTAAAGAAACGAGACCAAAGTTTTCCGCAGCTCAGACGTCGCACTGCCGGGCGAGACGAACTCAGCTTCCATCGCCTTCAGAAGTTCATGAAACTAGCGGTGATTGATTCCATGCGAAATGATACCTTTAGCAGCTGAAACAACAGTTTTCAGAACACAGGACGTGTCCCCGTATTTTCCACAGAAAGACTGCTCTTGAAATATGTAGTGCAATAACATTGGCTTTGAAAATCCGCCAGCTTTAGCCGATTTTATTATTGCCACATGAACCTTTCCTTTTCTCTTTCTTTCTTTTTTTTTTCTTTTTTTTTAACTACTGACATGTTTTTCCCCATCACTAGTGCCAGATTTTAGTTCGTCCCAATACAATCTGTGCGCAGACACAGACTTTTGGAATTCTTTAGAGAGCTCCTTCCCTGTTACCGTACCAAGCAAGCTGTGTACTAAAGCTTGCTGCATGCTGTGCACGGAGCTGTATACATCATCATCAGCCCATATTTATGTCCACTGCGGGACGAAGGCCTCTCCCTGCGATCTCCAATTACCCCTGTCTTGCGCTAGCTGTTTCCAACTTGCGCCTGCAAATTTCCTAACTTCATCACCCCACCTAGTTTTCTGCCGTCCTCGACTGCGCTTCCCTTCTCTTGGTACCCATTCTGTAACTCTAATGGTCCACCGGTTATCCATCCTACGCATTACATGGCCTGCCCAGCTCCATTTTTTCCTCTTAATGTCAACAAGAATGTCCGCTATGCCCGTTTGCGCTCTGATCATATACATATACAGCTATTTCCGTGCTATATATATATATATATATATATATAGTTTCGCATGCGAAAAGCTTGCGAAAATTCTCGGCGCCCAACGCGCTTGTGCAGACCCAAGAAAGCTTCGGCGTGTCGCCTGACGTGGTGGCTGGGACTGGCCAATTGAGGCATCGCGTGATCCTCACGCCATGGTGACGCCGGGTCCCAGCTGCCAAAAAAGAAGCGCGACAGCGCAAGGTTCTCAGGGCGAAGGCATTGCGGAGATAAACGGCCAGCCTACGACCGCCCCTCGACCGTTTCACGACCGCCACCGGACGCGGGCCGGTCATGAAGCCTCCACGGGCCGGAACCGGAACGCGGGCCGTAGTTTGGAGACCCCTGGACTACCCAAATGACCCAAGTTGGCGGGAAAACGCGTAGAGACATAGGTAGATGGGTGGACAGAGACCGGAAAGTGCGTGATGTATTCTAATAATGCTAATCACATTAAAATATTCAGATTTCGTCCCGTTTTCAAAGAAACAAAAACCCTCCCGCTAATCATATCACTCGACCTTGACTCATTACGCGGCCGACGCAAGGATACTGTTTAGTATTACTGCAGCGGTATACAAGAAAAGGGAAAAGTTCCCCAGCCTAGCATTTAGGCGTGTGACTACGGTATTCAGCTGAATAACCCAAGCGACAACGTTGGGTCATGGCGATTGAGCATTAATTGGCTGTGGCTGTCCGCAGTTTTGTATGACAGCGGGATAGCCATTTGTAGATGGGAAATTCCACACGAAACACACCAAGCCTTAAAATGAGTCGTCTGACTTCTTTTGGAAACATCATGGCTCATTACCATGGTCGGTACGAGGAGTTTAATTCGAAAATATTTTGCGTGAAAAAAAAAGTGTTCGCCATAGGAGTGACATTTTAATTTCACAGTGCCCGAATTGGCGAGCACTACCTTTGATATTCATCCTCTGTAGTGGACCTTTATTTTATATCTCTACAGTTTTTTGTCGGATCAAAAAGTTAATTATGTAATAGATTTGAGAGTTAATTTTTAATATTTGCGTATATGTTGCTTAACAACACCTTGTGGCTGTCTTAAGTATGAATATATGGTGAATAATGTTTCAGCACGCTGAAAAAGCTCGCAGTGAACTCTAGAAATAGTTCTGAAGTTCAAACAAAATTGCATTTGTTAATAAAAACGCTCTTGAGAAATCCAATGTGAAGATACAGGATAATATGTATCTGACAACACGTTGGAGCAATATTTATTATGAAAGTTTTAATGGGAGTAACTTTTGTTGTAATGCAGAAAACATTCTTGAATTTCTTCACATGTGTAATATTGAGATCTCGGAACTAAATTTCATAATATTATTCGCATTAAGAATGGCAGATAATTCGTTTCATAGCTGCATATATTGAAGTTCGTTTAAGGAAAAGCTGACCACAGTATTTCTTGTTTCAAGAGATCAAATGAACTTTGAAGCCAGCTCATCTCTCCTACCCCAATACTGCTCAACACTTCAGCTTCGCTGCATTACTTTATGCAATGCAGTGAAGATGCAGAACAAAGCAATGTTCGGGAATTCACAAAGTTCTTACGCTAGAACTATTCGTAGAACAGGTGCCAGTCAATCGTCACATTCAAAATATTACTAGCAAAGGTTGCCGGCCAACGCCAAACAACTCTTCCGATCGAAAAGCTATGAATTAATTTTGTTCCGGAACTTATTCTGTCAAAGTGTCAAGTGCACCACTTCCAGTGTTTTTATACTAGTAACGTTATATCAATTTTAAAAGCATTTCTAAGTTCACAATTTTGTTTAATACATCAACTAGTGTTTTTGTACAATACTGTTAATTTTATATAAGTCTGTAAGCAGGAGTGGAAAATACAGGGATCACCTTTGTTAACATGTTACACCTGACGCCCTGCGACACATGGTTTTGTATCACATAGCAGCTTTCAGTACAAACAAATGTCTGTAATTACACTTTTAGACAAAAATATCGCTTCATTATGCTATCAAGCAAATTCACCATCTCCTGGGTTCTTGCGCTGAACACTTAGTACGCAATTCGTACTAAGCAATGCGTACGCTGCTTTGACCGAGTAGCGTTAACGGCGAAATTGTATGAGTGTCAGGAGTGGAAATTACACAGCTTTTCGCTCGTAAGAACTTTTTCTTGTTTTTTTTCATTGGCCAGCTTCTTTCGCTTTAGCGGATATGCACTGGCCTCATCGAGGTCACCATATTGTTGTACGGTCACCAAGGTGAAAAGCTGCGCTTTATATCCATTCGCTTACCTCCAGCAGCAATAGTGTAAGCGTCAATCGAACAATACTTTCTATAAATGTCTAGTATGTCCAATATGACGATTGTCTGGTACATGCTCTTAGGAACAGCTCAAGTGCAAGAAATTCTTGTGAATATGAGCCCCTATTTTTCGCACGCATTCTCAGTGGCACCTTGTTTTCCTGTGAACTATAGAAGTAAAATACTAACGCGGTCAAAAGATGCTTCGAGCAAAATATTCCGGTAGTACGCTTCTCAACTGTTGTAATGAGCTGTGCTTCTATCTTTAAAAATTGGAGAGGTTGTACCGTTCAACAGTTGCTGTGTTTGACGTAAAATTCCACAGCTTGCATTCATAGTGAGAACCTTATCGCGCGTTATGAAAGAAAGAAAATTAACGCAGAAAATATCGCTTTTCTGGAAGAGTGCATTGCTTGTGTTACTGTAGGTGGTTTGTCCTATAGAGGTGGAAAATCATAACTTGTGATAATCGAGAGCAGACCTGTGGATGTTGCGCGGTTACTACTGCAGAAAAGAAGCACTTCCGCACAGCACACTGGGTAATATTTGTTCTAAGGAATAAAAAATAGCACGAAAATGGAATCGAATGTATTAGAACAGCAGCGAAAGAGCTAAAAAATAATTTATTGGCAAAGAATAAAGACGAAAGTAAAGTAAAGACGAAAAGTAAAGACGAAAAGGCCTTTTTTTTTTCGATACATTAATGGTGCCTAAGGACGATAGCGCTGTGATCGCCTGACACATTTTCTTTACTAAAGTTCGCGAATTAAGTTTACTGATTTGTTACGGCAAAGTGTTATAAGCGTGGTATTGAAGCCTGTCAGTGCTCAAGGCGTGTTACGCTTAGCACGAATCCAAAGACTGCACCCCAAGTTCCAAGATCTTCGTCCCCAAAACATGCCATGGAACGCACGGGTTTTTTTTTTTTTTTTTTTTTTTTTACGCTGTTTGCTCTCGCAGCGCGTAACGAAGACTTTCTGGGAAAATAATAAGTGGAGCGCCAATACATACACATACATCACTCGCACAGTTCGCATATTCGAAGCAGCCGTCGCCGTTGGAGTAGGTGCAGAACTGCCCTTGGCAATTTTCAGTCATTATTTCTGCACAGTCACGTGCCTTAACAAAGAAACTCGAAAGGCACCAAAATGAACACAAAATATAGATGCCTCACATCAGCCCCTTTCGCGAGGCAACCGAGAAACAAAGGTGCTGACTGTACAGTGGCGCACAAGATTCCTAAGTAAAACACCCCCGCAGTCAGTAGCCAGACGGCGATGCGCTGTTTATCAAGCGCATATTTATCTTGGCTCTGGCAAGCAGAACTGCAAGGCATTGAAGAAAAACAAAGAATATTAACAGGTCTGTGCTTTTCTTGCGAACCTCGCTAACAGGCGAGCTTACACGTGGTGAGGAAATATGCCTCTCAGAGGAACAAAATCCGCGAGTCGGGAATGTTTATACTTGTAGAGACTAGTCAACTCAGAAGATCGATACCAGACGGCGCCGTGCACGCCGCTATCTCCCGACCAGCAGTTCCGCGATGCTTCATGCGCTCGCGCTGCGACGGTGTAAAGAGAGAGAGGGGAGGAAGGAAAGGCAGGGAGTTTAACCAAAGCCGCTCTTACAGTAAGCGCACGCTGGGCTCGTAAAGCACACTCGGGATTTCTGTACAGACAGGTGGCTATATTTGAACACTCTTCGAAGCGCTCTGAATGTCGAGTCTCTCACGTCTCGAGCCAGACGACTTTACTACGCGCTTTCACACGCTTCGTTCTAGGCCAAGCCTTTCGCGGACAAGTGTCCATATGGGGAACCTGACAAAAAAAAAAAAAAAAAAAGGAGGGGTGGCGCAAACCACAGCGGGTTACATCGATGTCGCACTGCATGACCAACATCAGTCTGGCTCATTCCGAGCTAAGTGTTGAACGGGGACACACAAGTGGGGAGACCACCGCGCTAATCCGTCGGCGTTTGCCCTGTGGCCCATGCAGGCACCTGATGGCTCGGACAGGCGCGGGCTCGTGTTATGCCGCGGGGGCACGCGTGATGTATCGCTCGGTTACCAAGCGAGCGGCCAAGAGAAGCTTTGAAAATAAGCGCGCAGAGATCGAGCCTCCTTCGCGCCCGGACGCTCGAAGGACCCGGGAACAAGCGCACGAGAGGAGGGTCGTCGAAAAGGAGAGCGCCGTCCTCGCTATGCGGCCTGCTTTGGCTCCCGGCCGGAGCCCGAAATAGCGGCCGCGGGTTGGGGCCCCGCAAGCCGGCGGCGGCTTCGGCGCGTGGGCCGCGCCGCCGAGGGCGGCCTGCTTAGGCGCGCTCACCTTCGGCCGCCGAAATGTGCCTCCTTCCCAGGAGCCAACAAAGAATCCGAGCAGCCCACTTGGCAGCCCGCGATCCGCCGAGTGGAAAATTGGGAAGCGGGCCGCCGCCCGACCAGCGCGGATGACCCGCGAATGTCGCACCTCTGCCTTCCGGCATGGCTACGCGCGCGCCGCCATCCAGCTGGGGGCGTGCACCACGTGTGCGGCAAAGCCTGGGCCCGTATTAGCGCTCGATCACTTTGCGGACACTTTCACTTGTGTGCGACTTTGCCTACGAGTGTGACCATGGCCACGAAGGCTCTACCCGTCCCTGTGCATTTCTATATACCGAAAGTTATCGCCTGTCATCCTCCTCTTCAGGCATCTGCGGAGACCCCGACGAGTCCTTATGTCTTGTCTTCTCTTCTTTTTGAAACGTAATTTTGCAATCATATCCAGCTACTTCAGCAGGACCTCGCAGGCAACTATTAAGAAATAAAAATATAGCAGTGATGCTTCAGCAAGAGCAAGCGCCGGAAAAGCCACAAGCGGATGGCTCGCGTTAACACAGATCCACGAAACAACTGCAATGCAAGCATGCAGAATGAATTTGTCTGAGTCAATATCACAGTAATCCTAAAGAAATGGTGAGAATCGAACACTGATAGAACAGAACACTGACATATTAGCTAATGCGACCGGCCAGTGACAAACAGCACTTACGAACGAGAAGCTTTGAGAATTCGGCCACTTTTCGTTCGCAAGAGCAGTTCGCCATTGGCCAGCCACCTTGGCTATTTAATATGTCCAACACGACCATTGGCTGGCACATATGCCCTTAGACCAGTTCTAGTATAGAAGATTTTTTGTTACTACCGGGGCCGCATTCACAAAGCTTTGCGTTCGTAAGTGCTGTCGGCCGCCTTCGCTAATATGTTTGACTTTACGATCGGCTAGTACCAGCGCCTAACTATAGGGTGTGCGAATATTCGGAAGTTTCGGATAAGAAATCAAATATCGTTCTTTCCGATTCGGTCTTCAAATCGAATGGCCACAGTTCGTAAATACCGATATTTTTCTAATAGTTTTCTAGATTTCGACTGTTCGCAGTCAAGCATATAATTGGAACAAAGCTACGTTAAATATCATCACCGCTGGCATATTTTAGCCATAAAACATTGGAACTTAATTACGTAGTGGAGCAGGGTACACGTCGCTCAGAAAGCCAGACATTACCAGTCATACAGCGATCACTCGCATTCTCCAAAGTGTCCCGTGTACGCGAACAAACGGCTTATTTGTTCCCAGTGCTTCATTCTTTCCGCCTTTCATTTCCCCTTCCCCCAGTGCAGGGTAGCAAACCACAATATTTTCGGGTCAACCTCCCTGTCTTTCCCACCCCGTTTCTATCTCTCTCTCTCTCTCTCTCTCTCTCTATGAAATAACGTGTCATAACGTGCAATGTATTGACAGAAACTTTCCAACATTATGAATACTGGATTGTGAACATCGTTTTATGTTAATTGTGAACACAACTGCTTGTTATCCAAAAACTATTGAAAAAACTATTTTTTGTCACATATACTCCAGAATTCCCTTTTTTTTTCTATTATTTCAAAACTATTCGATTCGATTCTCATCTGACATTTTTCAATTTTTATTCGATTCGGTCTCAAAAATTATTCGCACACAGCTAGATTTTATATGAACATTTATAGCATAAGAAGTAGCAGGGAAACTTAGGCTATAGTTGGTGAACGTTCATACTTGAGAAAATAGCGCTAAAACAGACGAGGACGTGTGTGTGTGCTTGCGTGCGCGCGCGCACACGCACATCACATGCACGCACAACATGCACGCACACACACACACACGCACACACACACACACACACACACACACACACACACACACACACACACACACACACTTCACAGACCTTTTAATTCGTTATTCTTCATTACCATTTGCCGGTCGCGCCTTCACTAATTTGTCCAGTATCAAGATTGGCTTCAGTTTTCTCTTACGAACAATTCTAGCGCAAGAGCTTTTCGTGAATACAGGCGCACGTGTCTTTGACGCCATAGGCATAGTTCTTTCTTCACGAGAGTTTTGAGCAAGCTTTCAGACGAACCGCCATATTGCGTTTAAAACAAAGTAAATAAAGGAACAAAAAAAAAGAAAACCATTCTTAAAGGAGGTTGTTCGCATTCCGTCGCACGCTGGCAGCCACAATAGAATAATTATGTCGAATATACCGTGGCCTTGAATTTCTTCTCGGCGAAATATATTCGCGGTCATTCTGGAAAACAAGCAAAGATGCAACAAAAGCAAGCTGACAGCCGCACACTTCTGCGTGCTCATCGTTCGCGGAGCGGGTTTCCAACCGGCGAGCATTTTCTCCGCGAAGACAGCAGCTGTCAGATACGATGTTTACGTGGAGCTGAAAATCACAGATACGCGACAGCGACAACCAGCAACGGTAGCGGTAAACAAGCTGCACGCACACATAACGCCACACGTGTCGCAGTTTCGGCGACCGTGAACTCGAAATGGGAGCGCCGGTGCGACATCGCTGCCTTGCAGGTGGCGTGTGCGGTGCGCGTATTGGACTGGCGCGTGCAGCCGAAAATGCTCGTATATAGGCCTCGTTTATTATAGAGAGCGGGGGAGCGCCGCCTCGAAATCCCGGCTTTTCAAATATTCACGCGTTCGTGAGGCTCGGCGCGTAAACACCTCCGTGCGACGCGGTACACCTTTCTGCCAATACGTGAACCAGCCAACCGCAGATGCCGCGCCAAGGTCAACGAGCTGCGCGCCCGCAGGTACGCTACACACCAACTGATAAATGGAAGAGAGTACGCCTCCGGCCGTGATATGAATAAACCGTGGCGACGCGTCTCGTTGCCGTTCGGCAACGTCTTGGTGTTCCAGTACGAACGTGAATGTTTGCTGCATTCTCTACAACGCAAAATGCTTTAATGGCCTGCAATTCCACACACATTACAAACGATATATCGGGACAGGCAGTGCATCATCGTGCTATAGGCCACGGGGGAACCAGAATCGTAGAACTGCTCCTTGGCTCTGATGCCAAGGTGCAGCTCACCGCTTCTATCCTTCTCAGCATGGCGAAAGTGTGTGATTCTCACACTTTCTCTCGGTCTCAAGTGAATAAGACTTCCAGTTTCATGAGCAAGTGTTGCTAAATGAAGCTTCTCGACCGCGGTGCACCAGCGGAAATGAGCGGCCAACTGCTAGACACGAGGTCGCAGGTTCGATTAGAGACCGTGGCAACCGCATTGCAACGATGGCAGAGTACCGAGGACTCGGTACACATTAAAAAATTCCAGATGGTCAAAAATTAATATCACGTACGCCCATATCTATACCTTCTACTATAGTGTCTATAGCTTCATGGCATCTTTATCACAGTGTATATAGCATCTAACTCTGGCATGTAAAGCCTCATTCAGTATCATAAAGTCACAATGATACCGGAAAAAACTAATCACCAACGGCATTATTATGGTGCCTTAGTCATTACGCGCCATTTTTTAATATAGTTTATTTTTCTGTCTCAGGACTTTAGTGTGTACCTATTGTCAATGTTCACTTCGCTAACTGCCGCTGATTATTTTTATTTTTAACCAACTCTGCGTGCGCTTGTTCAGTTTAATGCTATTCTGGAACGAAAATTGCGTAGCTACGGAAGAAACATGGACTCTAGAGGAACAGAAAGGGGGAAAAGGGGAAATAGGATCGGTCGTTGCTGTTGGCCGTCTATATATATTATAAATCTCTTCGCACATGCGCACGAGTTTACGCACATGCGCACGAGTGCGCAGTGCAGCCCATTCGAAGAAAATCTGCTTACCTCCAAGGTGATTAACAGAGTGCGCGCGCTATCGCTTGTGCGCAGTAACTTTTCATTTCGTTACAGCCGACGTGAGAGAGATAAATGGATATAGCCGTCGCCGCTCAACAAGCGTACGTAGCACAAAGGTTGCTCGTCGACGAACAAACGGCCGAACAAAAACTCGCTAAAGACAAAAGGAGTTCTAAGCGTCGCGGCGTACCTTTAGGGCACGTGCTGCGACCACAACGGTGGCAGCTTGGCGCGTAACGCGCCAGTGCCTCTCCGTTCTGCGCATAGAGATAATCTGCGAACAGAAGCGCATCGCTAAAAAACGAAAAAAAAAAGAAAAGAAAAAAAATCGGCGCAGTAGAGGAGAGTAGAGACGAGAGAAGATTGGCGGGCGGAGAGAGGAAAGCGCACATCGAGTGCAGAGCCAGCCGGCGCGGCCTTGTGAGGAGAGGCGAGCCGCAGAGAGTCGTCGGGGTCCGGGAAAATAAATGAGCAGCAGAGCGGATGCGGGAGAGAGAAGCGCTGGGTATCCGACGCGCCGGGGGATGCGGCATTCGCCGGCGCTCGGACCCGCGGAGCGAGTGAGCACCGCTGGCCAAAAAAACCGAGCCCAGGGCGGACAGCGCGCTCCGCAGAGGAAGCACACACACACACGCACACTCGGGGCCGGAAGTAATATGGAACCGGTCTCGCTACAATGTATGACGCCGGTGTAGACGCCGGGCTCGCCAATTTATCCTTCATTCATCGCCATTTTTTTTCCCCCTTCGCCCTAATCACGATGCGCACGCCGCAGACGGACCTGCTCTTCGCCCGCGTGGGTCGAGGAACGCCATCAGTCCTGCAGCGAAGACATCGCGCGGGTGTCCGTCCACCGGACACCAGCAGCGGCGGCGGCCTTTTTTGTGCGCGGCGGATTCACGCGCAGGCCGAATGACTTGGCTCCGCGGAAATATTCTCCCCTTCCTGGAAATTCCGCGGAAGAGGCCAGTGGACAAGAAAATGAGAAGAGCGCCACGGCGCCCGGATCGTTTCGCAGAACGCGAACAAGCTAGAGCAGCAAGAACAACGACGTACTGCAACGCGCCGCAGTGCGCGGCGCCCGATTCGTGGTGTGGGCGTGCGTTTACGCTTGGCAGCGTGCAGGCGCGCGTGTTCTGGCACGGATATAATAATCCTCCTACTCTTTGCCTTTGCCGAGATGAAATGCGTTTGCCCGTTTGCTTTTCTCACGGCAGGCAGCGAAACGAAATGAAGAAACGGAATACGAAAAAAAAAAAAAAAAAAAGAAAGAAAGAAGCGACGTCATTGCTTCCCTGCGGTTTGTCTTCCGTCGTCAACGAGAAATTCAGCTAAAGTAAATCTTTAGAACTTTCACACGGCATGACACGCTTTCCGAGAATGCCGTATTTACTCCGTTTATTTTAACAGCTATTCGCGTGAGAAAGTTATTCCAGGTGTTTGTAGTATCGAATGTGAGAAGCGTTAAAGTCGGGGGCCGAAATCACAAAGCTTTTCTTTCGTAAGTGCTCCCCGCCGATGGCCGCCCACCTGCGCTAATATGCCGTGTGTCTCAGCTAACGTTAGCCAAGCTGTTCTACGAAAAAAAAATATACATATTACAAAAACACGGTGCAAAATACACTGATAAGACGCACGGTGTTTGGTCGTCAGAGGTCTGACGACCGAATACCGCGGGGTTTAAAATCGCGTCTTTCACCGTGTCAAATTTTTAAGCCTCTTTTTTTCTTCGTTGAATAGCTTGGCTAACATTAACTGGGACACCCTATATGTCCAACATCATGATTGACTGGCGCTTGCTCTTACGTACATTTCTGGCATAAGAACTTCTTTTCTGAATAGAGACCCCAGGTAACTAAAATACTGTCTCAGATTTTTCAACCAGTGAGGGGGATGAGCATTTCCCAGCGGAGCAGCTTGTATGATTGCAGTGGACGAAGCGCCGTGCGGACCTGTCTTCCCATGCAGTGCGCAACCTAAGAAAGCGGCACCACACTGCAGTGAGAGCTTTGTGGACGAATAGTATCCTTCGTTTCCTAATTATGTGGTGCCAACGCCTAACAGCCTCGCACACAAACGAAGAATATTGCTGAATAGTAATTTGCAATTACCTACGAGCTGCCAGGGCTGTCGGCATATGCCGCAATATGCGCAAGCACGAAAGCTCCGCAGCTAAACATCTCAGCAAGCCACCGACCCCTCTGTATCTCTGGGTATTTCCCAACCTTCGCACACATACCATAGAAATGTACCAAGGCCCAGTAAATCCGTAACAATAGATTAAATACAAATATCCCAACCATGCTTTCCATCCTCTGACAGTTTCAAAGGCAAAAAAAAGAAAAAAAAGAAAAAAAACGCGGAGCAGTGGGAGACCGCGCTGCTCAGTTCAGACAGCGAGCACCAACTACAAGTCATCAGGCAAGCCGAAGATGCCGCTAGGACCCAAGGGCTCCTGGCTGCCATCTAAGAGAGGGGAGATGAACTCCTCTTACACTTGCCGTTTTCAATAAAAGTTGTTTCTCTCTCTCAGCCAGATATCCTACCATGTAGATTCACGTAGGAAACACTGTCCGCAACGCTTTGCATATGGCTCCTAATGTCACAAATGAAGTTTCAGTAAAGCTGAAAAAAAAAAAAAAACAGTGGCGGAATCCACAAAGACTTTCTTTCGTAAGTGCGCTTCGCCATTGGCCAGCCGCCTTAGCTAATAATATGTATAACAACAGAATTGGCTTCAATGTTCACTTACGAACAATTCTAAACTAAAAGCTTCTTGTGAATATACTCCCATGAGCCGAATTCACAAAGCTTTTCATTCGCAAGTGCTCTTTGGTATTGGCTTGCCGCATTCGCTAATATGTCCAGCGTCGGGATTGGCTGAGATGTGCTATTACGAACAATTCTAGCGTAATAGCTTTTTGTGAATACGGGCACAGTTTAATAAGTATGGCGCTTTCTTGAACGGCTTACATGGACGAAGTTTGTCGAAATAACCATTGAAACAGGCTAGTTGGTTCATCATGGACGAAGGGCTCAGCTAGAACAAGACAAGGACGCGAAGAATGACGGTGTTGCCATGAAAACACAGGGCCTGTATTCACAAAAAGCTGTTACGCTGTAATTGTTCGTAAGATAAAATTCCATCCAATCCTGATGCTGGACATATTAGCGAAGGCGGTAGGCCATCGGCAGGTAGCGCCTGAAAAATAAAAACTTAGTGAATTCGGCGCCGGTCGCTCGAGAAGTCCACACAAAGAAAGCGGAGGACGTCGAAAATACTTATTTGTCCTAGTTGCAAAGCTAATGGAGGCTACCGGCATGAGCTGTGCGTTCTAACAAAGTCACTTCGTTGTACGATGGACATGAACGTTGGTGGCCATCGCTTGCAGTACTTCACCTCTAGGCAAGGGAAATTTGTCTACAAAAAAAAAAAAATCCAGCCGGCTTTAAAAGGGCGTGGCAAGCGAGACTGTCAATGTATGTCCAGATGCGGTAATTTAGCAGTGCGACCACACCCCCTGCGAGGTGCAGAAAAACAGCGCAGCTTATATATAGCAGATTTTTTTTTTTTTTTACCAGAAGTTGGAGCAAAGCAAACGAAAGCTTCGCCGAAAAAAAATGATTAAAAATTTAAAAAATGTGCAGATCCAACGCACATCTCGGAATCTATGTGAAGAGAGGCTTTCGTGAAGCGGTTAATCGAATGCCATAAATTAGCCCATTTTATTCCTGCTTCTTTGGCATAAAGGAAATGGGCACGCGCACATGTGCTCTCGCGCGCACCCGTGTGGTTAATGGCCTAATGGCTAGAACATCAGGCTGCTAGCTGTGCTGGTGAACAGAGGTACCACCATCGGGCACCTAATTACTTTTTTTTGTGCATGTGTGAGCTATTTGGCAAAACAGCAGCAACAGCCACGCTCAGGAAAGTCCGGGAGAGGTTCGTAAAGAGAGATTCGCTTTAACATCTTACCTGCGGTACAGTATTTGTCCGAGCCTTTTAATACACTAAATTTGTGCCACACTTGCAGACGAGCGCCGTCTCGGATGCGAAGTGTGCATTCTGAAAATAATGACATTTCTTTCTTAACGCTTCGAGTTTCGCAGCAGCGAGTGTTGCCACGGAGCAACCGGCGAGACGCAATAATAGCGCCGCCTCGAAGGATTTACTTATTTCTAAGAACTTGGCGCCCCGCGATGTGCGGCTCGTGGGGCCTGAATACGCATACGCTCGAGAAACTGGCTGGACACGGAGGAGGCTATAGATCGCGCCGCAAAGGAAAGTGGCCATGGAACCCTGGGGGTCCTGTCGCACGTGAACAGAGCTGCGGGCGTCCACGGAAAGCAGTTACGACACGCAACTGCATGGAGGTTCAGCCCGAGGGCCGCGAACGCTTGGCGGGCGAAGCCTGTATGATACTCGTCGTCGAACTCAATTATTAAGCTTGCCTATTCGTCAGGTCTCACTTGCGCCACTGAGAAGCCTGATCGTGGACAAAATGCCGATTGTCGGGCGCGTATGAATGTAAAAGAAAAAAGAAAAACTGCAGAAGAAAGTGATATGCCCTTCAACTCATCTGAAGCGATACGTCCCTTCAAGTCATCTGAGGTCGGTTTCACTAAGCGTTTCGCTCATAATTGATCCTTGCTATTGGCCGGTCGCCTAAGCTAATAATATGTTCAGCATGATGATTGGATCGCATTGCTCGTATACGAACAATTCTAGTGTAAGAGTTTTTCGTGAATTCAGACCCTGTAATGCAGTCACGTTGGAGCAACTCACCGCTAGTTCGTCTCTTTGTATGGAGGACCTCAGTGACGGAACTATTCCAGGCGTCTTCGGCATCACGGAGTAAAAAAGCTTCAGAGTAAAGGGTGGACATTCCGCTTCAATATCTTGATAAGTATTTATGAACGCACGCACGCACACACACAAACAGGCACGTCCTTGATTACGCCCCCCCCCCCCCCCAACCTTTGCCTCTTCGTTATTCTCTCTCTCTCTCTCTCTCTCTCTCTCTCTCTCTAAGTTTCCCGCACACGCTATTCACGCTATTCTATTGCAGCACTAAAACAAAGAGAGAGAGAGAGAGAGAGAGATGACCAACGCTGATGAGGAAAAGCACTGAGAGCCCCTTATGTTTAGTCGATCGAGTTTAACGTTCGAAAACACGTCGGGGAGGACCTAGTGGGGTAGCCTCGTTTAATTTCGACTTGTTGTTCTCAAAAGTGTAGGTCAATCTGCGTAATCGAGTATTTAGCATTATCAAGTAACTGCTTTCATTTTTCGTATGTCCACAGCTTAACGTTGCAAGGTGTTCATTTGTATAAGAATCAAACTTGATTTAGGCATACTAATGGTGCGTCAGTTTTGCCGGTGCGCCGTTCGAGCAATCGAATTGGTGTGTTTCACCCAGTGTAGCGTGGAATCGACCAATTCACAGCACTATTAAAGAAGAGTTAAGGCATCAACTTTTAGCGTTTCTTCCGTGAACAAACCGTCCATCAATTCGTGATTGAGTGAGCTCAAGCGGCAAGTTTTCCTGCTTCGTAATTGATAGAAGTTATTCTTTGTGTGACATGTCAGATAATAATAAAATATGCAAACGGCGGCAATTTGCTTAAACTATATCTTGTTGTATCGGTATCTAAAATACATTTATGTAGTACTTTGTATTTATATGAAGGATGCAGTTTAAAAGTATCTATAGTATTAAACCGAAGCGCAAAGAGTCGATCCGCACGCTTAGGTCGTCCGAAAGATTTTGCCTTATGTCCAATCGCTGCGCTGTATCAGTTTTAGAATAGCGGGAAATGCGGTTCACATTCTCACGAGTGGTGTACGGAAAGAGAGAGAGAGAGAAATCGTTGTCATGAAGACGTATAGTTACACGAAAGCAACGGCCACAACTGCGTGGCGCAAGAATTTGCTGTTTTTCTAGAGCCCTGAACGTGCCTCTCCGTGCTGTCTGCTTGCCAGGACAGAAAACAGCAGTTTCTTTCAATAATGGTTAACGCGAAGACGCTGCAGCGCGAACAAATCGTGCTTCCGTTTGTCTGTTAGGCCGTGCGCGCAAGCAGAGCGGCAAGTGGGAATAACAGGTGGCCCCCTTGTGAGCGGCTAAAAAGACATAACGGAAAGGCCGCAGTTCACTGGGCGTATCGTCGGGAGGTGCCACGTCCCGCGCCGTTGTAACGGCAGAGATACGAGCGCATGCGTGGCGCCGCGCGCCATGGTTGGAGTATATGGCCGGCGTGGCCATAATCGCGGGCCTTCCAGCCTGCATCAATATTTATACGCCGCGGCGCGCCTCGTCACGAGCAGCGAGCACGCACGGGCGTCTCGTGAGGCTCGGGCTCCGCTCGTGCGTGCCGCGCACGCCCACACGCAGAACATATCACGCGCCGCGCGGACACTCGGTTGCGGCGGCCGCACGGACGGGGGCGCTCGCTCTTCCGATGTTTTACGAGGCACCGCTAAGGGTGGTAATCGGAAGTAGCCGTGCCGCCGTGGATCCTAGAGAAGGGCATTCGCTACGTGCCAGATTTTACCACTGCTGGGGCACACCTTGCTCCCAAGTCCGGCCCGCAGGGTACCGAGCGTGTGCCGATGTATTTTTTTTTATTTTTATTTTTCAGTTGTATTCACTATCGCAAGTGCCACTGTCGTATCCTCTAAAGGTTACGAAGTTAGCTGCATCAATTTGTTGCGTTGTGCGCGTCTGACGTTCAAGGCCATCTGCCATCGTGGACGTACTCAGCGGTAGCTCAGCGGCTATAAAGGCTGCCCAGCGCGAGGTCGCCTGTTGCACTCTCTGGTCACGTCGACCGCGTTCCGACGAAGGCAAATGGATGTCAGCGCACGTTAAGCGACCCTAGTAATCGAAATTAGTTGCTGTGCAGCACTAGTGGTATAGACATAGCTTCCCATTTTTTAGATAATGTTGTGGTAATACATGTATAATAATCGTCCACACGTGGTGGACACACTATAGTACCGCATCAAAGACCGCTTGTCCCTCTCGAGGTCGTTCTTGAAATTCCCGCCTTTCTCTTCAAGCGAGCATTTTTTTACTGGTGGCAGTTAGAAACAAAACCGGTTTCAGCTCGACCAGTTGAAAGTTATCTGGTTCAAGCTAGTGGTCTTCTGGACCTAAGCGACATCATCACTGGGACCCCCTCTAGCTTGGAACAGCTAACTTGGCGTGGGACCATTGGGACAAAGCTAACGTGATACTGGGACACTGGCTGGCAGTTGGGTGCGCACTAGCCACCTGGTCCCGCCGAATTAATAATGCGCAAGTAGAGAGAATACTCTGACGGTACTGAAAGCCACACGCTCCCGTGTTCACCCATGTAGAAACCAAGATTGTACAAAGTACTTCCCCGCCAACATCTCTTCTCAGTGCGTGAGTGAATACTACGACCGAGAAGATGCACCACGAAAGGCTGAATGGCCAGGTCAATTCCTTCGCATAGGGTTTTACTCAAGTTTGGAAAACAAAAATCACGTTAGGCAGAGAAGTTTCACTATAAGAAAGCGCCTGAGCAGGGCAAAGGACGGGGACATAGATACAATGGATAAGGAAGATATTGTCTATAGACGAGGTGATTTGCGGTTGCATCTGCAGGCGCTCCCTTCAAGAATCACTTGCCGCTGTATTACTGACCTGTCAATCACTATACAATCCAACAGCTACCGCCAGACGTCGCACAAGTTGTGCGGAGCTGGTTGCTCGACAATTCCAGGCAAGTGTGGCTAGATCTTACGTACGCGTGCGGCGATTCTCTAAGGCACAAAATCTCGCCCCCTTTGCTTTATTCTTTATCTTTTTCCACCCAGCTTTATCTTAAATGACAACTCATATGATTTTAGTGGTGGCAAAAGCGAAGTGCCAACACAGCACCAAGCAAACCGAACCAAAGTAAGATACATAAAATCAAGTGAACCCACGGTGACGTCCAACTGAAAACACATTCGTGTTTTTGTGTGCGAATTCCACGTCATCGTTGAACAGGCAGTTGAACCATCCCTGGCAGAAGGGCTTTCATCTTATATTGTTTTATGTTACTCGTTGCGATGCTTTTTTTAATGTTAGCCAGTTGTTTTTTCACACCAAATCAGTACCTCCCAGTACCTCGAAACTGGCGCTCTCAACATTGCCCTGCTGCACTCCTTTCATTTGGGCATTACATGAGAGCCTGTTGTGCCCCGAGGTTTTGATACGCAGCTGAAGGCAAGCAAGCCCGTGTCTTTCATAATAAATGTGCGGATGATCACCTCCCAGAGTCATCTGCGTCTGTCTGAGGATGGGACTTGCCTTTGTTACGAAACCTCTACTTCAAGGTAATGACATGGCATGGTTTCAGCCAGCAAATACATTATGCAATGATGCATTTAGATTTCCTGCTCTCACGCTTTCTTTTTTTCTTTTTGCAATCGCGACTTCTTTACATAAATGACCTTCTACAAATATGAAATTTCATGTGTCGGTTAACATGGAAATAACGGGCCTGGCGTTCGTTAGAGCTCCGACACGGGATAGCTTCACTATAGCTTAGTTTTTATATTACGGTAGCGGTATATGCACAACGAGAGCGGGAAAACATGTCAGGCACGACAAAACCAATTACTTTTGGAGAAAAATGCGGACGTTTCTATAGCCAATCGAAGCCGCTATTTCGCTTTTTGATGCATAATCTTCGGCAAGACTGCTGTGCTGTTGCGTAATCAAGCGTTGTGTGACAGCCTCAGCATTTATTCTGCTAAAGCGCGCCGAAATGCGCGAGTTATATTTATAATGAGATAGAAACGCCTCATTCGTTGGACGTCGATCATAGTACCACGTGATGATTTGGTGGTAAGCAATATTTAGTTTAGGAAAAGCGTTACGCATAGCTGTCGTTCTATCCTTGTACCATAACAAAGCTGCATCAGCTAATCTGTGCCTACAATTTCTGCGTAAAATTTCTGTTAAACTGCGTCAGCTATTCTGTACGTACATCTTCTAAAGCTTGAAAAAAAAATCAACCGCAAAGAAAGTGACCAACTCAGTTACTCAGGGTAAATCAGGTAAGTTATTTGTTATGTTGATAGCAATTAATGCGCATGAATCTGCAAATTCAAACATATATGTATCTTACGTAGCATCGGCGTCGGCGCAGCTTTCACGAGACCTTCGCACAACGGCTGTGCGTTTGTCCACGCTTTAGCGCGGAAGGGCAAGTGCCGTGACGTTCTATACAGACTGGACAGACGTCCACTCCCAGGTCAGTATGTATGTTCCGAGCCACTTAATGATGCCAAACGTCGTCCGCGCAGAACTCTCTAAATGCGCTGCATCAGTTCTACGGGCCCATGCGATAGCCAGCAGCAACACTACGTGTTACCCCTGGATTGTGTGCGCGTGTTCTCCCTGCTCATCTCCTTTCTCCTGCTATCCCATAACCCCCTCCCCCCCGTGCTGGGCAGCCAGCCAAAATTATATGTGGTTAATCTCCCTGCCTTTCTTTACCTATTCACTCTTTCTCTCTGATTGGTAAAAAGGGGTCACATCATCCACGCCGGGTGTCTAGCCTGCTACGACGTCCAGCGCATTTGGTTCCTCAGGTCAGGCCGCCAGGGACACTAACAAACTATACGGTAAACATGCAAGGGGGCCTAGACGAAAACAAGTAGAAGACAGCCATCATGCGCAACTGTTGGCGATCTTACCTCATCCTTCGTTTCCATGTTAAACAACGCTTTGAATTAGCGAGGAGCGATAATTACAGGGTCGTCGACGTTAATCTGGAAGCGTTTCGTATTTTCCAAGACCAAAATACAGCGCTAATAATCTGTCGTATTTCACTTGCGCACAAGTCGCATTCAACAAGGAAATACGCATTAGTGAAGACGTCCCAATTTGCTGGACTCTGAGGCGAGGACGAACGAATAATAACTATATCGGATTATTTTCTACCTGAAAAGTCGTTCGAGTGGAATATTTGTTGGTTGGGCTACAAGTAGATGGAAAAGTTTGCAGCGTATCTTAGAAGTCCTTGTGAGCCTGTGATCCTGGAAGATATGAGTTCTAAATGAGTGTACACCACATTAAACGATCTAACCTCAAAATAGCCGAGTAATTCAGTCGCCAACTGAAGGGGAAGGAGGATGGAGTGAACGCGATTGCCAGGTGTCACGTCAACGTCCTGAAGACCGTTCCGACGCTTTGGAGGGACGAAGTGGCTGCTGGCTGTTAACACGAGTTCGAGCAGCACTCGGCTTTAGCTAAAAAGGCTCAGACCG
Source organism: Dermacentor silvarum (assembly GCF_013339745.2). Lineage (NCBI taxonomy): Eukaryota > Metazoa > Arthropoda > Arachnida > Ixodida > Ixodidae > Dermacentor > Dermacentor silvarum. The sequence continues at coordinate 58,008,371 of NC_051154.1, read as the reverse complement.
AGGGCTATAGCTTTATGGGAACGCGACTTACTGCTAATAATGCGGCTTGAGGATCAGCCGTGCCTGCGTAGCCCTTCGACTACAAAAATTATCACCAAGACTGCTCCCAAGGCCTCTGCAAAGAGTTGATGGCCCACATGGACAAGGAACAGGGTAAACGCGTCTGCGCGAGTCCAGATTTCAAAACCGTAAGCGAAAGGTGGCGACAGAGAACAGCGAGAACGCAAGGCGTAATATTTAGAGATAAAGAGAGGGAATGGAAGAAACAGACCGGTCGACAGACTTACTTATGTGCATAGCAGAAAAGGCTCAGAAATCGATCCGCGGTTGAAAAAAAAAAAGCCTTTAAAAGCTGTTTTTTCTTCGAACGTTCCTCTTGGTCTCTGGTGTGCTAGCGATGAGAACTTTGTCACATGATTCGACGAAAAGTTTGTGAAAAACGTAGACCTAGAACGCTTCTTACTTAAAATCGCTAATTAACAGGGTCGCTGTTTGATTACTTTGACCACACAGCACTGACCGTAGTCGTGTGTAGACGACAGTTAGTTCGGAAACAAATCCCGGAGGAGGGTCGTTTTACCACTGAAGAAAAACTTTCGCTTTCAGGAAAAGTGCTATGCAAGTAAGATATACGGCATCCAGTCGTCAATTTCTTCTTCTTGTTTCATATATTAGCTAAATGGCTTTATATCGCATTGAAATTGAAGCAGAAATGGCGCTCCTAAAGCTCGGCGCCAGTATTCGTAGAACCCAGAGATAAAATTATTCTTGTGTTTCTTCTTTGCGGCCTTAAAACGTAAACCTGTGAGGTATTTTCTCAATCAAACATTACTTGCAGTCTAGCGTTCTTCATGTCCATTTCGTCTTCTCTGTCTTGTTTCACAGAGCTGGTAAATATGCGCATTGATTCGGTAACCAACGAGCCCGCCTTTCAGTCTTAATTATAACCTTCTTGAATAGAGCACACCCTTGAAGGGATAGGCCAACTTTTGCAGATGTTCTCACACCGCTGATCGAATCTTTGTCGTGCAGTATTACTTAATATAACGCACATAATGGCATTTGTTGGCGAAGGTGTTTCGAAGCACAGTGCTTTAAACGTAAAGAACATAAAAATTGCCATCCTTGGAAAAGACTCAATGAGGACTCCGCTGAACCAATGTCAAAACCTCGTCGATAAGAGATTTTGATTGCATCGGACATATACAAAATGACTCTCGCATTTCCAGTCTCCCACCTCTACGTGTCCATTTGTGTCGTGCTGTTCTACCACCTTACAACATGACGCAACTATATTTACTCGATATGACTATCCGTGACATACGAGTCCAGGTGGTTCATATTCCTCGCCGGCGGCATGCGACTGTTCAGCCACTGCGAGCCCGAATCCTCTGCGGCGCGGTAATAAATGCCTCCTTGCGCAGCTTGACTCTATCCAGCGCTTTCATAACCGCGGTTCCTCGTCGCCACTCCCTGTTCGTCTCCCTCGCTCGGCGTCCATTGTCCCTAAATGAGCTCCTTTATGAATCCAGCCTCCGCCGACGAACACCGGCGGCAGCCGCAAAATATCGCAGTCTGGCGCTCGCGCCGCTGCTGCGATTTTGAGGCACACAGCGAAGCTAAACGCACAAAACGAGTCGCGCCGCTCTGTCGCTATGCCCGAACGTAGGCGCACAGCCGCGGCCCCCTCCCTCGCCTCAACCCTTCTCCACTCCTGCATCCGGCTGGTCGCGCATTGCAAAGAGTCATTACCGAAATGAGCGCGCAGGGAGCTCACTCCCTCCTTTTCTTTTTTCTATCGCCCTCTATTCCTTCTACCTTATCACCGCTGGAGCTGCAGCGAAGCCTGGCCCCGCCGGGCGGCCGATCGAAGGGGCGCGAGGCCGAGAGCAACCCATACGAGCAGCGACGGATAAGCGGCCCCCGGCACTCGAACCTCGAGTCGATCTGGCCCACAGCTGAGTGGTTCGGTCAACTCTGACGCCGTCTCGTCCGTGCACAGTGGCCTCTAGGGCATTCGGCGACACGCCATCGAACTCACCCTATACGAACGCGGAGAAAGCGAAGCCGTCGTGGGCGAAGCGATGGGCTGCGGAGCAAAGGAAGCGGATTTTTTTCGCGTAGCTGTTGACATTTAGAGATAGTTTTGGAGCACGGAGGAAGCCACACTGGGCATCCAAGCCACACGTACGGGAGCGTTGTACCTTCAACCTAGCAGATGCTGCCAGATTTCGCACTTTATTGCTCCACAACCCACTGAACCAACGCTCTGGACCCGAGCCGTGTCACTGCTATATACCTAGACTGAAGGAGCAGAAGACGCAAATAAGTGGCTGCTAAGGGTGGGAAGGGTGTAACTAGCTCGCCCAAGGCAGAGCAGTGGCTTAGGTGAGTCGCCAATTGTTGGTCATAGCCGACAGTCAGTGCCCAACCAGTCGGAGAACACGAAGGGCACAAAACACAGCGCAAGGCCTGAACCACTTGGCATCAAAGATAAGGTAGGGGAGAGGAGCAACAGAAGAAGATCATAAGCAATTAATCAAATGAGTTCCGCGAAAGCCAGCGGTGAAGCGAGAGATTCACAAAAGTCGGTCGCCTTTTCATGGAACAGAGTTGTTTCTGAGAGAAAGAGTGTGAGACTGCTTTACAGGAAGTGCTTTCTGGCCTTACCGCGAATGATCTGGCGGGCGGCTGATGTTTGACCAAGGGTCAGAACTTGCGGGAGGGGAGGAGAATGGCCGAAAATAGAACAAAGAGATAGGCAGGAGTGTATGTTGTATTTCGCGCTCTGAGACATCAGGTACAAGTCGAGCTTCTTTAAAAAAAAAAAAAAACGTAAGTGATGCAGCTTTTCTTCTTTATCAAGTCACAGGCCACAATAACACCGAAATAAAAAATTACGGCCGCACCAAACTCTTAATTCGTGCATGACAAAAGGAACGCTCGCTGCTACAGCAGCAACAACGTAACAGCTGCACCACTGGCATCGTTAAGAGATCTTAGTTGCACGGTCGAACGATGTTGTTACGCTCATAGTGCTTATGTACAAGTTCCGGCACCTTCTTCTGCATACGTAGCGGGTACATTCGTTATAAGAGTGTGCATGAAGCAATTGCCTATTACTTCGAAACTGCTGGGGCCCCGGTTTCAAAGGAAGCCGCTCAAAGCTTACTCATTAGAAATGCAGCAGTAGCGCCTCCGGGTCGTTCGATGCAATCTGTCCGTCCCAACCAGAGCACGCGAATAAGAGCACGTCTCACCTTTGCTTTTGTTTGTTTTGTTTGCTTGTTTCGATAAATTAGCGGATTTTGAGAGTAATATAAACACCATTCTTCGCGAAAAATATTGCCCATAATGTCGATGTCGGTTAAAATCTACCTTAAGGTGGAGGAAATCTAGGTGCGATAACATAAATTTGCCAAAAGTGGCAATGCGCTTTAGAACAGGACGCGGCTACAATGGAGGCACTGACTCTTTCACTCATTCTCTTTAGGACGAATAGACTTCCAAGACAAAAATTAGAAGTAAGCTGGCCACAGACATCGCCTCTTTATTTGAATCACACGAGCAACGAAAGAAATACCGAATTACCTCATTTTGCGTAACCCGGCTAAAACACACCGCGAAGAAACTCTCCATGAAGTAGCCTTTGACAACGTGGCTCGACGGCGCAGCGAAAGTATCTATTCTCTACGCAGTGAATCCTGAACTAAAATTCAGACTTTGTGTTAACTTATCCACAGGCGTGGAGAGTTTGTTTAATCGACTTCGGCTGTAGGTGTGTCTTTCACCACACTGCGTAGAGAATCATCATCATGTGCTTGTGGGGAACCAGATGAAGACAATTGACATGTGAAATTAACTTGTCTGCTCTATTGCCGGTAAAGGAGAGAACTATGCGTCAAGTTTAGTGCAATGGACAGTCATGCGCTCTCTTTAGGGACTATTCTTGGACCGTAGCCTGCTCCAGACATTGCAAAGAGGGCATTTTATGTGCGGTTAGGAATTGTTTTGTTTTTGTTTCATGCAATCCAGCCTCAACATACCGAGTGTGCATGACCTTGAACTTATACTTCTTTTTGTTACTTTGTACTGAGTCTGCATGCGTTCACATTCATTTTTAAGCATATTTTCAACTTCGAGCTTAAGTGTAACGTCACGTCATCCCCTATTCTTTTTTTCATTTTTTCCATGTTCATCAGGGTGGTTATTTTAGTTATTTTCATCACTCATGGCTCATATATAAGTTAAATACTGAAGTAGCAGGACGCACGTGCTTCGAAGCCTCTCCGCCTGATCCCCTAGTTAAATATATCTGCTATCACCTAAATAGCCAGACGTGTGACTTATGAATGTCCTGTGTAATGTCAACATTGGCGAACATTGCACTTCTAGAGCTATCAGTAATATGCCGCAAAGGCCGTAGCCCATTTCCTGAAGGAGTGATTTCCTGCGGACAGTGTACATATTTATACTGATGGTTCCACAAACCTCCAGTGTTCGTCCGGTGCTGTGGTTGTCCCAGCAAGAGCTATTACCATCAGCTTTAGGACTGACCACCCAACATCATCGAAAACTGCGGAACTAGCTGCTCTGCGCGCTGCACTTTGTTTAATCAATCGGGAACCACCTCGACAATTGTCAATCTTCAGTGACTCAAAGGCAGCCCTACAGTCTGTGCTATCAGCTCTGCGTCGCGGGCCATACGAACAGCTCGTATTCGATAATAGATACCTACTCCATACATCACATGAGAAAGGACACCACGTGACGTTTCAGTGGCTGCCAAGTCACTGCGGCGTCATAGGGAACGAAGACGCCGATAATGCCGCTCGGGCAGCTCTTGAAGACACACAGAAAGAGGCCATACCACTCTCACGGTCCGACGCAGCAAGCAGACTTCGAGTGCTTGCACAGGAGATCACGCTCTCTCTGTGGTGCACGCCAAGCAGCCAGACCAACCGGAGCAATCGGAGCTGCCCTCTTTGATGCATCTCTGCATGCTAACTGGACTCCGCCGAAGAGAGGCCACTATGCTTTATCGCTTATGGCTAGGGGTGGCATTCACTAAATCGTATTCATTTCTGATTGGAATGGCCGACAACGCTCTTTGCAATACCTGTCTTTGAGAGGAGACGCTAGAACACATTTTATGCTACTGTCCTGAATATAACGTTTAGAGACAGTCCCTGGCGTCCGTTCTAGCGCACCTTGACAATAGACCAATGTCAGTTGAAACGATTCTCACATGTCGTCTACAGAAGACATCGCAGCTGAAGGCGACGAAAGGACTGCTTAGATTTTTTAAAGAAACGGACTTGGACAAGCGGCTGTGACAGTGATGTCACGTACCACGCAAGAATGACGAACTGTAACTGACGATGTGTGTGCTGTGCTATGTGCGCTCTCTCTCCCTCTCTCCTCCACATCTTTCATTCTTCCCCATCCCGCTCCCAAGTGTAGGGCAGCAAACCGGTTGTGCTAAACTGGTTAACCTCCCTGCCTTTCCTTCTCCACTCTTTCTTTCTTTCCTTCCTTTATGTGTCATAGGTGATCCTCGATCATTGAAATTCCACAAAGATTAATAAGAAAGAAGCCTAAGGAAGAGATGAGATTAATTTAAAACCTTCAATCCTTATAGACACATACGAAAATAGAAATTAGATAAAAACAGAAAAGTTTATCTCCTTTCTCACGTGCCAGTGTACGGAGAGAACACGGAAGCGTTAAAAATAATAATAATAAACACAATATTTTCAGTCTTCCTCACCCTTCCATGCCACTACAACTTTCAAGGCCCGACGAAAACAGGCAATTTCTGCAGTGCAGAAGCCCTTCGTGTAGGCCCAGTTTCCATCCTCAACCTTGGTGCTTTGCAATGAAGGCGAGTTGTAAAATAAGGCATCAGGTAACCCGTTAACAACTGCTGTAATGTCTTTCGCGCTTTAAAAAAATAAATTTAACATTTCGACATCGAAAGGCCATAAATAGGTTCGCCTATCAATGATACTTTAACTTGGACCATTCCATGTCTTTACAACGTTATTACTGTTTTTTTTTTTCGTAACAGTGAGCCTCTATAGCTTTAGAAAATATTTGAACGCCCAGCACTCTGCATAAAGTTGATGGCATTTATTTACAGGCAAAGAGAGCACGCTGCCTGTTCCAAAAATGTAACAATTTGAGAATGTTTACGAACGTGTAAGAAACAGCTTATATTATTGAAAATATCTTTTTTATTTTTTTTCTCTTTCTCACACTTCTTTCTTTCTGACGAAAGGAATCGAAGATAGCAAAATAAGGCTGATAACGACACACATTCTACTTTGACAGTGCTTTCTTGCACCACAATCTTCGCAGCTTTTGATAATATTTTAATGACGCTCACATTGATATGACTTTGCCATAACACGTAATTTTGAACAAAATCCGCATATATTAGTAGACAGAATTAACGGACAGGCGAGAGATGTAGTGGTCAATTAGACATGCCTCCGGTTTGTAATGCTACACGCAGGGAAAGGGTAAGGACAAAAGAAGAAGAAAAAAAGGCAGAGGGAGGCAGCAATTTAAGGAAATCACAGAGGTGCTCCAGTGCACAAGTTGGATGTCGCGTGGAATCACCATGCTGTGTTAAGCACAAGGCTATATGTACGAGGGCGTTCACGCTAGTAAGTTCATGCGAATACCACTAAAGCGTTGCGTTTGCTGAATGGTCGCGAGTCTGACGTCCTGCTCAGTTGAAGAGAAATTTACCTAGGTTATAGTTAACGAAGAGACTATTTTTCCATTTGCTTTCATTATTTCCAGCGTTTTCCAGAACCAACATCGTTGTTGTCATAGCGCTATTAGCGTTAACGGTCACCGATTTGCTTGGCCGTACCAAAGCGCCAACAGGTTAAGAGGTTAAAATAAGGCCGGTGAAGTAGGGCATTTCAGCAGTCAGGCGTGAAGACGTTCTATCGTAAACCTTCGCTCATCGCATGACCGCTGGCTCAGCAGGAGGCGAGCGAGAGAAGCGGCGGTGTGACGAGCCAGGTTCGGACCACGATTTCCCAGGCCCGCGGAAACGGGGCCTCGCCCAGACGCCATAAAGCACTCGGCACACTGCGAGCCCCCCTCCTACCCGCGTGGCATCGTCATTTTCGCCGAGCCGCGCGCTTTTGAGTCAGTCCAAGGTGACGCAGCCAGCCAGCCAGGCGCGTTGTTCGTCGCTTGCACCGGCGCCCCCACCGTGGGGCACGCGGAGAAGCCGCGGCTCCAAACGGCGGCCCGTGAAACCTCGCCCCGTGCGACGGCGCTAGCTCCCACGTGCTTGCGCGCTGTCTCGGCCGGTAAAAATAACGCGACCGGCCGACGCCTACAAGTGCACACGCGTTCACGTGCAGCGCTGTCAGGACGAGCGGTTCGGACGCGACTTTATCGCTGCCGTGGCTGCAGGACCAGCCGCCCCCAAGTGAGAGAAAAAAAGAAAAAGGCTTCCCCGCACTGGGGGAAAGGAAATATGGAATAGAAAGGAAGAGTATGGCAAAAACGCAGTAAATGTACACACATTGGCGTTCAATAGACGGCCGCATAGTTCGGTAGACATGAGGAAGCGCAGGAGCGTTCTGTTCGTTTTTCCTGCGTTCAGGGGCCAAATTCACAAAGGGTTTCTTTTGTAAGTGATCTTCGCTATTGGCCAGCCATCTTCGATAATACTATGTCCAACATCAGGATAGGCTGAAACTTTCTCTTACGAACTTATGTCCAACATCAGGATAGCCTGAAACTTTCTCTTACGAACTAGATTCTAGCGTAGGAGCGTTTTGTGAATATGGGCCAGGTCTTCTGTGGCTACAGTCCCAAGGTTGTTTTTTTTTTCTGTAGCAAGCTCTCCGATGCCAGCTAGACGGCCATAGACCACGTGCCTGATTGGGCTGCACGAAATGCCAGCACATACCATGGGCGACTGCCAAGTTTATTTTACACGAATTAGAACTATTTCTTGTTTTGGTGTTGCTGCTGTTGTTCCTTGCACTTTGCCTACTTATTTTCAAGACTTGTGCCGGTATTCACAAAAACATCTTACGCTAGAATTGTTCGTAAGATAAAATTTCTGCCAATCCTGATGCTGGACATATTTGCGGAGGCGAGCAGCCGATGGCAAAGAACACGTACGAACGAAAATATTTGTGAATTCGGTCCCTGCTTCTCAGTTCTGTGCATTTGCACCCACAATGATGCCCCTGCATGCAGTTTTTAACTGAAGTGGGTCTTAGTGGTCATGGGAGTATTTTCCGACGGTGTTGTGCAATAGCCCTGCATTACGAATCAAAGAATTCCCCTCGATTTGATCAAGCTTCATTCCTGGTAGCTTTGAAGCTATACGAATACCTCTGTTACAAAAGTTTGCAAGAGATGTATTTATTTATTTATCTTCAAGAATTTTTATCACAACTATCAATACATGCTAACGGACGTATTACCAAAGTATTTAATTTGTTTCGTTAACATCAGAAGCCCTGAAGGCCAGTGGCAGCCAAACACAGAACCTTCGCGTGAAGCCTGCGGTGCTCTACCAATCGAGCTACAATTGCAGATATCCCTCTGCAGATATCCCTCCATCCACTTTCTTGAATATTTTTGTATGCGTAATAGATCTAACCCTGAGAGTGTTGCTTTCCTTGGAACTTTAATCCGTATCGCTCCACTATAACGTGGTGGTGGTGGGTTGCCCTGTGTTGCTTTAGGACGTTAAACCACATAAATCAATCAAACCAAATAAGAGAGCATTTCTGGCAAGTATCATTAAAATGAGAACTTTATAACTTGAGTCATAAAACCACTGCGCAAGCAAAACAGCAATGCGCTTCGCCAAGAACATCACGCCGACGTGGAAGTTCTTCGCAAGTCGATGAAGCAGCGCTAAGTGACTGGCGTGATGGCGAGGACTGCCTTTCATAATAAACAGAAACACATTAAGTGTGACGTAGTTTTAATGTTCACGTAATGAAAAGGGACCTGCACCGTGTTTAATGGGCAAATCCACAAAACGGCTAGAGGAAAGAGCAATCTCAGTCGACGACCATAAAAGGGACAAGGTGCGGTTCATTGCGCAATAACTTACGAAACGGTTGACATACAACACATCGTGACCTAGCCGTTCTTCTGGCAGAGACCAATGGTGCCTAGTGCGCCGCCCTGTATATCTAGAAACCAACTGGGCTTCGAAGCTTTGCGGACGATGAAACGATTCTATGAAAACGTTAATGGACACAGCCTCTATACGCTACTTTACACGGTGGGATTGTGGAGTCCATGCATGGACACTGTCGCGCAGAAAGGGTACAAGGAGAAAGCCAAGCAGGGAAGAGGCGAAAAAGGCAAGAGGAAGAAGGTGAAGATAGCGCGGGTGTGCACAGCTAGCGTGTACCATGGGTTTTGCGCAACGCGCACTGTCTTACTCGCTAGAGTCGGGGCCAAGTGAGATTGCGAGATAAGAAGCGGGAAGTGCATCTGGCGACCGTTCCGGTCTCTACTCATTTTCACACTCTCGGAGTGTTTGCGGTGGGACTAATATGATTCGCTGCTGATCCGAATTACGTCACGGGCGTTCGCAGTGACACGCTCGCAGGGATCGACGCCAAGTCGTGGCTATAGCATCATGTAGGGGCATGCGTGCATGGTCGATGCGGTAAGGTGACGACATCAAGCCGTAACAGCGGAATAAATGCGAAGCAGTAGGGACGCAGTGAAATCTTCAATTAGCTAACGCTGTCGGCTGCAATTTATTGCGATGACAACGAGCCTCGCAGCTGTTTCTTTTTTCATTCAGATGTCCTTGGCAGAGATTATCGTTACACACTCCCGATGTCGTTTTTCTTCTTTTTTTTCAGTATGTTTGCAATGATGCTTCCTGCCTTCTACAGCTCTCCATACGAAAGGCAGTCACAGTTCCTGCAGTATGACTGCATGTAGTATAGAAGCTCCATCAACGCAAACGCACACTCAAAACATGGTAATATTATTATTAGTGCTCGGAAAGCAAACGCGGAGCTCATCACGATCCTACGTTTCCTCCGCTTCCAACTGTAATACCATGGAATTTTCCCGTCACAGACGGCCGTAAATGTTGAGGCTTTGAAAAAGAAAAAAAATATCTGTAATAAACTGCACTATATCATACTGTATGGTGTGTGTGTGTTTTTGCATTAATCTTTATGTAGTTCCGTGTCCGTCAAGAATTTAAACTGTGACCTCTGGTGCTTTGGCCATTGAGCCGGCACGGCGGGTCAACCGGGGGCAATCGAGGATAAAGCTGTTCGGTTTACATTGCACTTTCGCTCAGATCTTTGATTTGTTCTACATTCATTTTTTTTCTGCAAACGAGGTCAACGATCGCAAGCAATGACGAACGAAGAAAATTATAGAAAATTTTTCTGAAGGAAAGAGCTCAAACCCGGGAATCCAATGAACACCGAAAATAGAAAGAAAAATAACTGAAAAGCTCCAAGTTGAGGACTCTTGTATTGAAGATCCTGACGCGCCTTAATGAAACAGCATGAAATAGAAAAAAAAAACACACAGAAAAAATCACCAGCCCTTCTCCTGTCGAGAAAATGGGGGTAAGCGAAGCTTGTGTGTGTATCTGATCTTCGTGGTGATTTTCTTTCTTTCTCTCTTTTTCTTTCTTTCTCTCTTTCTATATCTCTTCCTTCCTTTCTCTCTCTCTCTCTCTCTCTCTCTCTCTGACATTAGTGTTGATTTTCTTTCTCTTTCTTTCTCTCTTTCTCTTTCTCTCTTTTTCTCTCTATCTTTCTCTCTTTCTTTGTCTGACCTTCGTGGTGATTTTGTATATTGCTCTCTCTTTCTCACTCTCTTTTTTTTCTCTTTATTTCTTTCTCTCTCTCTCTCTCTCTCTCTCTCTCTCTCGTTCTCTCTTTTTGTCCCTGGTATGTGTCATTCAGTTCGGATCCTTTCTGCACCACGACCGCCGACACTTGTGAGCCTATAAAGCTTCGCTTAAAATATTACCTGAGATTTACAAAAATCAGACACATATGGAGCTTTTGAGTATACCAAACTTTACTGTTTGGTGAATTTCAGTCATAAGAATTGACCATAACTATTAAATTTGTAATAGCGGTTGCGTCGAACATAAACCGAAAAATGCTTACTTTTCCGACACAAATGGCAATGGCACGAGACAAAAAATTAAAACGTTAAAGATACAAGTATGAAAGTACCAACGCAACGAAACCATGAATGTTTATACTTCAGATAGCTGAGGAAACAAAAGCTCAAAAGGGCATTCAAATGACTAACCTGCCTCCTCAAGGTAATGTGGATGTAGGTAAAGAAAAAAAAGATGAAAGAAATACAAATCTTTTAATACTGCGTTGTGTAATATTGCACCTGAGTCGTATTCAAAATTTGTTAAATATGCGCTTTGATTCGTGCTTCTTTGGGCTTTAGCCGGATAAAAGAGCACCACAAGCCAGTTGCATTTAACAAAGTCACGTCGTTCTATTTTTTATGAGCTGTATTCAAGGAGAGGCTGGTGTCTATAGGTGGGCCGGCTATTCCACTTAAATACTGCAGTCACATATCTAATTAGAATGTCAGAATATACATCCAAAATTGAATAAAAATTGAATAAAGGTCAGTCTCATGAGGCCTTGGGGTTAAAAGATAGTAATGAACGGGCAAACATCAACGCAGTAAGCATAAGCAAGAGTCGTTTGGAATATTGGTGATGCATAGGTAGAGAAGTCTCAGAATGATGTCAAATAAAAACTGGTATATAGTAACAGACTGTTGTAATCGTGAATGTATTGCAGACATCAAAGATTTGAATTAAACATGTCGAACGATAGTGTATTTAGATATGAACTTAAATATAAACTTAAATAGTATATGCTGGAGCGTGGTGGCACATTGCACCACCCCGTTAAATATGAAAATCCATAATAATCATCATCTCCATCGTCACCACCACCATGATCATCCCTGACATAGGTGCGCTCAAAACGATAGTCATAGCAGAATAAACGATCAGAAAAAAAGCAAAACAAAGCACAGGAACATAATTTCTAAAGTTCACGTACAAAAAACATAATTGTTGTCGTCGTCGACGACTTCTGTTATGTGATCTTCATAAATATCACAACCATTTGCGTTGTGACATAAGCCTGCGTTGTGGCATTTATAAGCCTCACTTCATGAGTGTTTGTGTTTATGGGTTCGGGTGTCCCTCTTTGAACATTTAAGGAACAAAGGCGACCGCAAACTCAGCTGCATGGTGTCGTGATGGGCAGCCGTATAGCGCACGCCAGGCGTGCTACTAGGATGAAGTCCAAGCGCCGTGAACTCGGATGATAGAAGAAGACCCCTCGGTTTATTCTTCCATCGTCTTATATAAACGTCAAGTACAGCATCACCTAATCATGTCGCGATTCTTGTATACACTTCCAAGCCCAACATCACCTGAACAACTCGGGACTCGCCTTGTATACACATCCAAGCACAAGATAGCATGATCAATGATAGACGTAGCTGTCGCCTCTCGCTGTGTCTCTCACGTGGCGTGGCGCGTGAGATATGAAAGATCAATCCTAGCACATATGGTTTGTTTGCTTGAGTGCTGAGTAGCAAACTAAATCGCCATTCGCTAGAATGTTCTAAACATAGCAAGGATAATTACAGTGTACCTTAGAGCAATAATTTCATGTTGACTAAGAGGAAGTATGTGAGTACAAAGTAAAAAAAAAGAGAGAGAGAGAAACAAGAAAAGATAAGTACCCTCCCTGCTACCTTATTTGCCCTTGTTTTCTCTTGCGTTCCTTTCGTCTCAACAATTGCAGCACTTCGCTTATAATTTACAGGGATACAGACTTAAATTATCGAGGCAGATATTGCTTCCGCAATAGGCGCGTTGCTCTGATTTCAGTAGCTTATAAAAAGAAGCACATGTTTTGTGGCTGCAGTTAGTTCTTTAGAATTAGGAGGCCGCTCACCAATCAGTCTGCAGTTAATCCTGTCCAGAGTCAACTCATTCTACCCTAAATATTCTAATCTCCTCACGCCAGCCAATTCTCTGCCATCCTTGACTTCGTTTTTCTTCCCCTGGTTTTCCTTCCCCTGTGATTATGTTACCGTTACTAATAATTGTTTTCTCTTATAATGAGTTGTCTTTACTATGCAACAAGTTCCTGAACACGACAAAGAAAAGCGAGAGCTTCAGTGTCAGAAAGCATTGAAGGTTTTCTTGAGTTTCACTTGTGATATGTCCAACAATCATCTACGAACGTGATGCAAGACGGGAGTGTCCACCACTGACCGCTCAACCAAGTGATACCAATGCAATTTAGAAGCCGCTTTCCGGCAAATTTTTGAGACAGAGGCCTGCGCCGGATCCAAGCTTTGGCTCCTGAGTGAGGAGCAGAGTGGAGAAACCGAACAGACACAGAAATGACTTTATTCCTAAAGTTTGTCTAGCTACCAGCTCCACCTGAATGACTAACGTATAGACTATACGAGTGTGACCAGATAAGCGTAACCAAGAAGAAACCGCAACACGCACAGGATAGTGACATGGATTACAACAGTACCTATCAGCCTTACGGCGCACCACACACTGCGCTGTAAGCCTGCATGTTTGAAAAGTTTTTCGTCGCAGGTACTCATTGCATGTTTACCGCCACAAGTGCACAATGCATATGACCATCAAATGCATGGCGCACTCTCGTAGTCATAATGCAAGCAGCAAGGAAACACACTACGGTAGAACAGGCTCGTCAATTCTTTTTTTCTCTCTCTCTTTAGCGTGAATTTAACAGTGAAGCCAAAGAAGAAAGTTGAAGAAATGTTAGCCAAACCCTGAGTCCTTTCAAGGGCACTTCACATGCGACATGTACAAACATCACCTGTTGCTGTGTAGCCTACCTTTCCGTTTGCCAACAGTTATTAAATAATGTCGATATATCGGCGCAATTTGACCCTTTTCCCGCTTAAAACGTGTTCATGATGGTCTTCCATTGCATCCCTCATTTATATATTCTACATTGTAGCAGCTTCAGTGACATCTGATTCAAAAGCATAAAGACAGCCATGAAATTAATGCACAAACTGTGCTAAATTTTATACTTACTGAATGACAGTAACGCACGTATGTGAAATGGCACAAGCTAAAGTGAATGACCAATTTTTAGTTTGCTCTGGCTCAACATGAACAGTTTGACAGTGTTTGGCATCACTAATAGCCTACCGACAGAGACAGTTTTATCAGCTGGTCAAGCATAAAAACAACACATAATATCAGAGATTCAGCGATATGAGGTGTGCTCTCGATAAAGAATATGAAACCCGAAAGCAGGCTCACCTGAAGAAAAGAAAACGCCGAAACTCAGGACGCCGCAATAAACCCTGCTTGACTAAAAACATCGTACCCTTTCGTACTTGGATAACCTGAGAATAAATAGTTGGATAAATAAACAGGGACATAAAATCACAAGCTCAAAAAAAACATGCGAGGACTGTGCTGGAAACACAGAATTCTAACAATTAAATAAAAGAAAATTAGGAGCCTTCAGCAGACATGGGAACTCGGCGTTCTCGAAGCCCCTCCGAAGCGTGCTTTTCCGCACTAAATAAGAGATAGAGAGGAAGCCCAACGCGCCAAGCCTGAGGACAGTGCTATCGTTCAGCGATATGACCTGCACGTACGGCAAGTTTGACAACACGCGTATAGTTGAGCCATGACGAAGGTTTTATACGGATTTACAGTAAAGTTCACAGCCCTCATTTACACCGGAATTCATAGCCACCAGGCTGTGCCAGACACCTTTGTTCGTTCGGACGAAGGCGTAGCAAAAACTAGACCCCGTGACAGCGTCTTCTGCGTTGGCAGACTTCTAGAACGACTTAGACGGCATTAGTTGTGCTCCGAGACCTCGCGTTTCAAGATGCCACCAGTTCGGCGCATCATCAACTCTTCCGATACAGACAAGGTCTAATCTAGAAAATGGCTCCCTAGCCGCCTCCGTGATGTACTGTGCAAGAATGCGTACACACTCGGGGCGGACGCGTGTACGCACCGATTTATTTGCTCCCACATTTCGCGACATGCAAAAAGGGTGCCCTACAGCCCCGCATCAGGTGAAAACTCGGGCGGAGCCGGGCAGGCGCTGTTCGTGCCGGCGAACAAATGCTCCGCGCGCGCACGGCCCGAGACCCCGGCCATCAATCCCAGCCGCCTCGCGGCCGATCGGCTCCTCTCCTCCGGTACGCGCTCCGGCGCGTATACCTCACCTAGCTTTCTCCCCTTTTCGCGCGGCCCCCTTGCTTGCCAAGGTCAAGAGCACGTGTTCTGACCGCGGTGCTCGGGGGGCGGCACGTTGACAAATCACCGGCGGCTCCCTCGAAGCGACAGCAATGGTGCCGCATTAGCGCCGAAGAGAGAGCGACGTTGCGCGAAAGCCATCTTTCGCGTGTTCGCGCTCTAACCGGAATCTTCTTCCCCTCGCTACCGGGACGCGCCTAAATAAGGCTGACGACAGGGCCGTCGGCTACAGACACAGGTCCTCGCGGCCCCGCGCAATCATCGGGCTGTTCCTTCACGTGCCACGCCGTACGGCGCGTTCCGGGATAGTGCGGCAAACTACTTTTTCATTTATTTATTTTTTTGTTACGAAGCAGAGAGAGCTCCGGCTCGTTTGTCATTGTCAGAGGCAGCAACGCACGGAGACTGCATGCCAAGACGCTGCGCGGGCTCTCACGGCCGCCTCGCTGAATCGGCACGCTGGCCCTGATTTCCTGTTTCAGTCAATGCCCCAATTTCCTGACTCGGGTCGAGCAAGAGGAAGGTAAAAGAAAACACCCGGGCGAAGGTCTTGGGGAAAACTTTAGCGAGCGTATCGAGTGAATGCGTATCTCCGGATAGAAAAAATATTGAGCTCCTGTGTCGTATAAGACTGCCCGCTACTCTTGTGTTCCCTCTGCCTCCCTTCGTTTTACTCTTTCCGACAACAAGAACCTACTACTAATCGTCCTTTTTTTTTTTTTTTGCCTTTGTTCAGAAGTTTTTAGCGCATGTTTCCGTTTTTTTTTTTTTTTTTTTTTTTTTTTTGTGCTTGTATTGCTGCATCTCTTGTCATTCTCAGTTATTCTTTCTCACATTTTATCTTTTACATCGTCGTGCTCTACTTTTGGTGACTTTTGCCAGACTGTTTACTTGCTTTGTTTTTTTTTTTCTTTGTTTTCGCCTTTCTGCTTGCTTGCTTCACAGTTTGACCGGTTGGCAGAAATTCTTGGGAATTTTGTGCATGCGTTTAAACGAAGAAAGGCACAAGTGGCTTTACTTTTTTAATAACATACTAAACATGAAGAAAGCTAAAATTGCGCTCAATTTTGTTAAATATTTTGCGTATGTATATACCACGTGCAATAAGTAAGCGCGGATACACTGGACTCTCTTAGAGCCAAAGCTTGATCGAAACGGAAAACAAAACCTCATGTTTATCGAGATTGTTCTTTTTGGCATGGTAGTCAAGACCGGTGAACCATGCCGCTATAAAAAAAATTATGGCTAATATATATAAAAAGAAACATGGTTACAACCGTCTATTATATGTATTTTTCTATATTATTTCAATAAAAACCGAGCGCTTGGTTATTCTGCGCGATGGTAGAGGAGTTGTCATATATTGCTCTATATTTACCCTCATATCTCGCTGAAAAATATCGAATTTCTCACGCCGATAGTCAATGGGCCTAAGGGAAGCGAAAACACAAAATTCAACCAGAGGGGGTACGAATGCCTGCGCTCTAACCCGACACCACAAGCACGGCATTATAGACAAGCTTCTTCACAGGCGGGTTGAGTTGAAGGGCCTCGAGACAAACTCGATTACGATGCAAGCTTAGTTGCAGCTGGGACACCATCGGAACAACATTGCATTAGTTTTGCGGCAAAAACTGCGGTTCAGCAATGTGAAGGAGACTGGGCGAGGTATTAGCTTCTGGTCAAAACCCCCGAGGCATGCCACTAAGTCAATTTCCTGAGAGAGTAGTCTAGCGTTAAACCAAGTAGCTACAACAGCCGCTGTGAGCACGCGTACCAAACTCTTATTTCTACGCCGCTATGTTGTGTGCTATAGGCCGACCGCGAAAAAAAAAAAAGTAACAGTTGTGAAGCCACCTTTTCCTGGAGACATTGATGTCAATCTTAGCAACCAGTGAGACGCTCTGACGTGACAAGTATGACATGTCCGCAGAATATGAGTGCAAGCTATTTAAAGACTATTTCCAAGTAGTGCTGTCTGTTTCTTTTTTTTTTCTTATTTACGGAAATCTGCAGAGGTTAGGTGGAACGCTAATATTCGGTAACGCGGCTGTCTGTCCATCCTTATGACGACCTGCGATACAGTGGAGCAGGGAGGCCTTCTCTCAGCCTCGCTCAAATTATGTCCTTTTGACGAAACGCGGCTGCTCATAGAGTTGCTCTTTAAAT